>NC_052620.1:37610113-37694499 GCF_016545825.1 Eucalyptus grandis | reverse complement strand
TAAACGAATTTAAAATTTAAGAACGACACTACACATTACGTTGATGTTAAAGAACTACATTGAACGAATCAAAAGATCAGAGACCACATTTCACATTGAATTAAAATTAAGAGATTATTCATCCCAACACATGATGAACCAAATATATTCCATAAGAGCTGTTTCGATCTCAAATTATTGAAAGTTACAAGAAAATAATGAAAAATTGTTTCTAATTGGCTCACAAGTTTTCGATTTTACTTTCATAGTCCGTAGATTTTATATTTTAAAAATGCAAAAGGGTTTTCTAAAACTTTTTGCACACGCATGTGAGAAAAAGGTAGTTGCTCTTATCTGTTCCCGCCACCTCATTAATTTTTCAATTCAATATCCACGTTTGTTTCTTAAGCTATTTGAAAATTTTCTAGCTTCCTTAAATCTTGGTTGGTTTGCAGTTGTGACAATAAATCTTTCTAGATTAAGGAAAGAGACATCAGTGATGTGACAATAAATTTTCTAGTTTGAGAGAAAGAGAGAAATGTTGATGGGTAGAGAGAGAACGACATGGAGGTCTCGACAACTCACGTGATTCGAGCCCCATGATGGAACTTGAGAAGGGGTAGGCAGAGACTAGTGATTTATTAGACTTCCAAGAGGAGGGAATAGATTGTTATGACTTTTCCTCCGTGGGAAGAGAAGATACATTTATGATACGCGTTTTAGTTATAATCATTTGATTCTTGCATTCTTATCACATGCCATTTTCTGAATTGACTTCAATTCAATCTTTAAACGGCAAAGGATGCCGATTTTAAATCAAATTACGTGATAATTTGATGATCCCAAAAGAAACCAAATCGCAATCTCAACTCCATCAAATAAAAAAAGTATGTATATGATGATATTATTGGTACGTTATATGTAAAGTGGTATCTTCATGTTTAGATTTTTCTATTTGGTCAAGAATTGGCCATACCACATTGGAAGGTTTTTTTCAAAGGAAATCTTTTGTGAGCTGTCGGAATTTCTTTGGGAGAGCTTAAAAAAGTGTGCGCGGGGACCAAGCTCGAAGGGTAAAAGAACTTCGCTAGCACGGAGACGACAAAATCTTGTATGGATGATAACGAGCAAAAATCAATCGCATGCAAAAAAGTGTTAAAAGAACTTTTGTGATTTTCTTTATAAATCGATTAGGAACCTCATAAATTCCTTAAATACAATTGATTTTGGTCTGATAGAACACAATGGATGTAATATTAATTCTCCTTTTTTGTGGGGAGTTGATTTCCCTCTTTTATGAAGGCAGAGGTTGAGGATCAGAACATAATTAAATCCCGTATGACTTGTGAAATAGATAACCCAATATAATGTTTATTTTAATTTGTCTAATATTTAGCTTAATGTGCAATTTGGCCCCCTAAACTTTTAATTTATTCATTGTAGTCCCTAAACTTTCAGCACATATTCATTATAATCCCTAACATTAATTCAAGTTCAATTACAACATCGGCCATTTTCATATAATTCAGGAATTAAATTGAACATATACAAAAAACATAAAGACCACATTGAATGAATTAAAAGTTCAAGAATAATATTACACATTGAGTTATAGTTTATGGACCACATTGAACAAATTCAAATTTCATGGACCACATTGCACATTAAGTCAAAATTCATAGACCGTTTATGTCATTAATCCAAGTAAAAACTCCCATTTGTATCTATCAAATCTATCTATGTCAATATGATGTCTTGTATAAAGCGAAACACCTTCATCCTAGCGCATAATTAACTCTGGACACATTTAATAAGAGATGTTTCAATTCTCAAATTATTGAAATTTACACGGTAATAATAAAAAATATTTTGATTTTCAAAATACCGAATATTACAAATAATGACAAGTTTTCACTAAGTTATAAATTGATGCAAAATTCTCTCTCCTTTGGTAAATCTCTTAATTTACTTTCATGGTCTATAGATCATATATTTTAAAATGAAAAAGAGTTATGAGAATAAGGCAGTTACTCTAACAAGTGTTCACGCCACACTCATTATTTTTTCAATTTAATATCAACATCTATCTCTTAAGTTATTTGAAAATTTTCTAGCTTGATTAAATCTCAGTGATTTGATCACATTTGTGACGATAAATCTTTCTAGTTTGAGAGAAAGACAGAGATGTTAATGGGTAGAGAGAGATCAACATCGAGGTCTCATCAACTTAAAGTGATTTAGGCCCTATGATAGAAGTTGATCAGGGGTAGGCAGAGACTAGTGGTTTAGACTTCCAAGAGAATAAATTTATGATATGTGTTTCAATTCTAACTATTCGATTTTTGCATTTTTATCATGTCATTTTTTATGAAGTGACTTCAATTCAATCTCCGAACGACCAAGGATTTCAATTCTAAATCAAATTATGTGATAATTTGACAATTCCAAAAGAAATAGTAACTCTAATTAATGTTCACACCACACTCATTAATTTTTCAATTCAATTATCAACATATGTTCTTAAGTTATTTGAAAATTTTCTAGCTTGATTAAATGTCAGTGGTTTGATCACATTTGTGACAATAAATCTTTATAGTTTGAGAGAAAGATAGAGATGTTAATGGATAGAGAGAGATCAATATTGAGGTCTCCTCAACTTAACATGATCTAGGTCTTATGACGGTACTTGATAAGGGGTAGGCAGAAACTAGTGGTTTAGACTTCTAAGAAATAAATATACGATATGTGTTTTGATTCTAACTATTCGATTTTTGCAATTTTATCATGTGCCATTTTTCTAAAGTGATTTCAATTCAATCTTTGAATGACAAAGGATTTCAATTTTAAATCAAATTACGTGATAACTTGACAATTCCAAAAGAACTGGTAACTCTAATTAGTGTTCACGCCACACTCATTAAGTTTTCAATTCAATATCTACATATGTTTCTTAAATTATTTGAAAATTTTCTAGCTTGGTTAAATCTAAGCGATTTGATCACATTTGTGACAATAAATCTTTCTAGTTGAGAGAGAGACAAAGACGTTGTTGGGTAGAGAGATATCAATGTCAAGGTCTCCTCAACTTAACGTGATCTAGGCCCTATGATGGAACTTGATAAGGGGAGATAGAGACTAGTGGTTTAGACTTCTAAGAGAATAAATATACGATAGGTGTTTCAATATTAACTATTCGATTTTTGTGCTTTTATCATGTGCCATTTTTATAGAAGTGCCTTCAACTCAATCTTTGAATGACAAGGGATCTCAATTCTAAATCAAATTACGTGATAATTTGAAAATTCCAAAAGAAACAGAATTGCAACAATTGTGGGTATATATGTAAGTAGCATTCTCATGTTCTGATGTTTCTTTTTAGTCGAGAATTTGCCATACTACATTGGAAGGTTTTCTTCAAAGAAAATATTTTGTGAGTCGTGGGAATTTCTTTGTGAAACCTATAAGTTTGTGCGGGGGACCAGACATCAAGGGTAAAAGCACTTCGCTAACACGAAGGCGACAAAATCTTGTACAGTTGATAATGGGCAAAAATCGATTGCATACCAAACAGTGTCAAAATAGTTTTTGTGATTTTCTATATAAATCTTTTACGAGCCTCGTTAATTCCTAAAATACAATTGATTCTAGTCTAATAGAACAGATCGATGTAATATCTATTCTTCTATTTTTGTGGGGAGATGATTTTCCTTTATTTTATTAAAGCGGAAGTTGAAAATTCATAAAAGATGCTTCTAAACATAATGAAATCCCATATGACTAGCGAAATGGCAAACCCATATAATGTTTATTCTTGAAATACTCTCTCTCTCTCTCTCTCTCTCTGTGCAGAAGTAATTTAAGTAATCCTCCCATGAAATCATTCTATCAAATTATACAAATCACCGCGAACAAAAACCGTACCTTGTTGGAAGAACAGCGTTGCTTTAACCAAAGTCAAAGATCAGGAAGGCAGAATGTAGGGCTGGGACTCAGCAAAAGACCAAAAGAGAACAAGTCTGGAGTTTCGGATAGATTAAGATTGGCTTTAGCCTACGCCTTCAGACCAGGAGGAAGGTCGTTTTGCCGTTTACAGAATCCCCGACCGTCGATGTGGAAGCGGCGACAGCGTCCACAAGCCAAGAAAAGCCAACGCTTCCTGTAATAAACCTTCCAGAAGTTCTTCGAGAGCATGTTTCATCCATTCGATCTTCTAAACCCTTCACGCCATAACTAGTAGAATCAAATTCAGTCATTGAGTGCAAAAACAAGAGGAAGATGGCCCTTCGGTGCAGCAGCCGTGCCTCTAGAGGACGAACTTCCAAATCATGACATATTTTTTGGAGAAGAAAAGTTGAGGCCACTTGCTTGTGATGTTTTAGAGTTAGGTAGAAGGCGTGAAAATAGGATGGGGATCCTCTACCTCGCATGATGTTTCCCTCAGTGTCTCGAAACAAATCTCAATCTTTCATGACGACCTCGTTTTTGCAATGTCAGTGATTGGGAATTATTGAGACTTCGAAAGGAGCATCACAGAGGTAGAAGATCCGCTTCCTTAAAGGTGTATTAATCTTAGCTCTCCATGCATGTCGCTGGATGGTAATTATGCGTGCTCAATAATGTTGAGACTAGCAGTTGCAAAGCGAAGATGTTGTGTCGACCTATATATGTCCCTCGACCGCTTTTGATAGATCTCGTCTGGTAGTTAGTAGGGATTCAAGTTCAGGCGGAGGTATTGCTTTTCCATAGCCGATTAGGTAGATATATAATCTGGAGAATCCGTGAGACCAACCTCACAGGGAAGGGACGGAGGTAGAGAAGAAATTATTTATTGGGGCCAAGTACAATGTGGCTCTTATATTCTCTTATAAGGATTAGAGGGAAAATTACACAAATGATTCACAAATTTTGACTTAACGTACAATGTGATTCATGAACTTTTAATTTATTTGAATAATCCATGAATTTTATCTTGATGTATAATATGATCCATGAATTTTTAATTTCTTCAATGTGGTACTTGGACTTTTGGTACATATTCAATTGAGTCTCTGAATTATATGTGAATGCTCAATGTCGTCTTTAAACTCAAGATAGCTAGAGCTCAAGAAAAAGTTCTATCGGGTAAAGCCAATGATTAGAAACATTGGAAGCGCAACACCCTCGACCTGTTCTCAAACTTTAAATAGGTAGGACTATTGAGCCACGCGACAGAATCAAGAGTTTCAAGTGAGCCATTTTTGGTAAGCAAAACTGGCAATGCGCAATGAATCAAAAGTCAAGTTACGGTGCCTAACTACGTGCTAACCTAGAACCCACAAAAGGTGTTGATCGATTCTTTTTACAAAAATAAGAAAGAACCGAAAATTGTACTTTGATTGTGTAGTTTCCTTGTTGGTGCATGTTCTTCTTTTGTTTTTTCGTCACCAAACACGGTACCTGTTGTTCAAGAGATTATTCAGTTTGAGGGGATATTCAAAAACACAGTTGTTTCTAATAGACTATTATTCATTGCAATTTAGACTGAAATAGCTCCCTAAAATTTGGTTAGTCAATTTCTATCTAATTACAATTCTACCGATTGTTTTTTGTAAATCAGCATTCTATGCATAATCAATAGTTGGTGTTGCACTGAGATTCTTTCTCTCTCATTAAATCAAGTGGACCTAGTACCCAAAAGCCCCTGCGAACAATGTAAAAAGATATCTCAGTAACGAAAAGGGCTATATTGGTGAGATCCAACAGTGAATAGTTGCCAAAAAGAAAAATTGCTTGGAAGTTTGAGGACCTTTAGTACCATACCCTACACCTGAACTAGTGGCCTCCGCACCAAGCAAGATTGTCCTTGTCCCTTTCCTTTCTCCATTCCCCTCCTTCTTGATGAGGCTAGCAAGTGTTACCTAAAGATGGTGAATAGGTGATTAAATAAAATCTTGACTAAATAATGGAGAATAGAACGAGTTACGATTAAAATCTGAACAAGGGTCAAATTCTAAAATACAGTAGAACAAACTTTAAGAGCAATTTGTCAATATGCAATAGACTTTAATAATAAAAATAAGAGAATAAGGATTGGAGAAATTACACATGTTGACACCTAAATTTTGGCAACCCGTTTAGTCATTTATTGCATTAAAAATTATGAGTTAATTTTATCCCTGAAAAAATAGTTAATCGCATAGCATATAATTTGCATTTATCTATTTGTTTTTCACTTTTGCATTTGATCGGCGGCGGATGAGCTTCAATTCGATATATTTTGGAAAAGATTTATATTCGGAGAATCTTGCGTATATTCGGTGAGGACAAGCATAGGGAGGAGATATTACGAGCTCATCCTTGCAATGTTCGGAGTCCAGGAAAAGTTTATTACAATCATGAATTTTTGGCCGGTATTTGAGTTAAAGAAATAAAATCGATGGAGAATATTCATATTGCATGGCCCTATGTGGAAAGATACGAGCATATGCACAAAGGAAATTCGGAAGATCAGCATGAGAGGGGAATGTTGGGCACGTTCTGCACTGCGGGCATGGATTTGCAAAAAAATATATCGGCATTCGATCAATAAAGAGGGAAGGAAAGAAAATATATTTCAACGCATGCACAGAAGGAAACAAAATATGCTTTCTTTCCTCATTGGTTTACGCCCTTTCAGTATAAATTGACTCATTACAGGACAAAAAGTGGGGGGCATTCTTCATACAAGAGAGAAAACACGTGAGAATCGAGAGCGGAGAGGGAGCTCCGCCAGAAGTTCTTCACGGCCGTGACTTTGCTGAGTTCGTGGCCGCACCTTGACACCGATCTTGCTGCCGATCGTCCGTTGCATTGACAACGACCAGCTTTCCAGTGATCCTCCCCGATGATAGAGCAACAGCGTTCACTTCCAGTCAAGCCTTGATCAACAACCACGAAGTTTTGGAGGCTACACAATGGAATACAAGGCCACGAAAGAGTGAGAGAGAAGGCTGCTTTCCTCGGTCAAAGACTTCGTTGGATCCAATTTGAATTATTTGCAGACACCTCAGTCCATTCAAGCCATCCCTGACGTTGAAGTTCCACGGCTAAAACAGCCAAATTCGGTCATCGCAAGTCCCTTGCACCGGGCGACTCTGCTGTTGTTGTGGCCTTGCCACGCGACGGGGCTGCTTTTCTGGTCTCGCCGTGTGTACAACGAAGCTGCTGCTCCCCCCATCTCGACGCGCCGCCCCTGCTTCATCCTACCATCGGTGGCGCTGCTGGGCTCGTGCCACATCAAAAGCCTCATGGGCGCTCTTCGCATTAAATATTTTTTGGCCTTTGCAGGTTAAGAGGAGAGCTTCAAACGGGGGTCAAAAGAACTGTATTGGGGGGTTACATTAAAATATAGAAAGGCTCCTAAGAGGAGACGATCGGCAAATAAGAAAGCCTACTTTTGGTTGTGTCCGATAATATTGACGCAACCCTTACTGGGCCGAGAGCCCTCTCCACCGTCGAGTGCCGCGAGCGATTCTCAAAACGTTATCGTGAGCCAGCTACCGTGAAGCAAAGTTGATCGTGACTCCTACGATCTGATACCCATCCAAACTAGGAAACAACAATCAAGGTAGGTAAAATTCCCATCTAAATTAATTCTTGAATATTTCGTTTGCTCAATTGAGGTATTGCATTCTTGATTAAACCCCCGAATGATGTTATCTTGTCCCATGTTTCCCGAATAGTCTTTCAAATTTGGAAATCTTCCTAATTTTGCAACATACATATGATTGATGGTCTGATTTCACGCTCGAAATACGACCCGCAATCGTATGGAAAAATCACCAATCCGATCTCACGCTCGAGATACAATTCGTGATTTTATTTTAAAATTTGGCCAATCCGATCTTAAGCGCGAGATACGATTCATCAATTTATTTCCCAAAATTAAATGGATGGAAGATATCTTGCTTGATTTGGTGCCGTAAAAGAAAAACCCAAAAATATATATTTGAGTTAGATTAGGTTCATGTTAGAACATATTTTGCATGTTTAGAATAGGAAATTTATTTATTTCGAATTCCTTAAATAAAAATCAAAAAAAAAATGCAATCATTTAGGATGTTAGTTTTAAATTTGAATTGCACGTTTAATTATTTGGCAATTTTAATTTCGAATTTTGTAATAAAAAAAAATTAGAATTATGGCATTCTTTGCACGTCATTACATATTACGATAGATTGCATGCTTATTAAGAAAATAAAAAAAATCATGTGCACGTTATATAGCGTTAAGTTCATGAAATGCACGTCATTTAGTGATTGTTGCTAGGTTCATTTAATTAGAAATTGCTCGTCATTAGGATTATGTCATTTTGGATAATTTAGATCGCATGTTTAATTATTGCATGTTCATTAAGAAAACACAAAAAATTATTTTACTCATTCATATAGTTTAGGCTATACTGTCATGTCATATTATTTCATGTTAGATTAGTAGCATGCATTGCATAAAGCATGATTCTCATTAATTGATTGAAAAAAGAAAAAGAAATTCCGTGTTAATTAGAAATCATATCTAGGGTTGTTGATGTGAATTATGATCTAACAATGCAGATGCTTTCGTTGCTATGAGGTAAGTCTTGCAATTTATTTATTACTTTTCTTGGATGTTAAATTAATGGTTTGTGCACCCGCATGATCTCCTCACATGTTAGAGAAATATATTAAAATTAATTCAAGCTGCTTGCCAAATATTTTTTGAAATAAAAGAGAAATGTACCGAAAGGGCATTAGAGAAATCTAGCGTAACCAAGTCCCCGAACTCATAAATCTAAAATAAATCTCCTGTTACTTTACTTGGGTTTCTAATCGACCTACCAAAAATAGATTAGTGGCAACTCCTAATTGAAAATCAATTGCATGTTAAAAACTTGAACTTAAGTCGTGAATTGGTATGAACTTGGAAGAGCACGAGTTAAGTCTAAGCTTAACAATCCATTAGCTAAATCCTAAGTGGATCACTAGAAAATTTGGTCGCGACAACACACAATATTTATAGTGATTTGGCTTAAATCAACCTCATGTCAATTCTTCCATGCTGATAGCTTACTAGCTAGATTCCAATAATCAATAAAGGTTACAATTAATCAAGTTGTGCCACTTATACCCAAACGTTTCTACCCAAAGCTGGTGCTACTTATACCCAAGCTAATAGGATTCAATATCTTACACCAAAGCACACGCTTATAACACTATCGACACCTTTAAAAAGATTATAAATTTAAACTCACAAAAGATAAATGTATATAATCGAAGTTTGCTCAGATTTTGGAATTATAAATTATATACTTCGTCTCTTGCTCCTCGATCCCTTGATCTCTTAGTATACTCCTCAATTTCCATATTAGCCGTTAGATAGTCTGTAGAGGATCATCTTCCAATTTACCTGTTAGACAAATCTGTAGCAAGATGATTTGGTGACCGTTGAGTGACAAAAATAAAATCTCCACTTGATTATGATCGCCCATACAATTAGAGTCTTGGTTTCCATAAATAAAGCTTCTTTGTTTAGAAATAACTTGTCTTTAGGATTGATTTGCTAATCAATCAAATTAAGTTAATCAATTATATCTTGGTATATAATCCAAACCGAATCACTACCTGTTATAAGTTCTAGGCTTGTACCATGCTCTGTCAAGTTGTCTTGTTTGGAACATGCTTCATTTTGAACTTGTCACATTATGGATATGTCATATTATGTATGTAAAGTTTGAGTGTTTTCCATTTGAAGTAGACTTCACAATTTGGACTTAAGTCTGAACATATTCATTCTTAGAGTCTGTGTTTGAGCAAATTTAGCCTTAAAGTTTGGACACTGTCTAAATAAGTTCAGCTTCAACATAAATGTTATCTTCTGGTTCTTCCAAGTATAATTCTTGATAATATCGTTTACACATTCTATCATCTACATAGTAGTTCGTTTGTCTTTCATTTAGTTACTCAATCGTTAAACACGTTTGTAGCTTTTTGATTTATTTTATCATCTTTGAAACATTATAAAAGATTTCCCTAATACTTCTTTGCTTTGTTTCAATAGTGTCTAAGACAAAGCAAAATGCCTACTTTATGATTGGATTTAGTCAGCATCGTGACATGATAAAAGAAGTGACGCTTTGGTTACCGGCAAATGCTTCAAAAGGCGACCCTCTCGAGTTTTCGACTCTTTCCTAAATTGAAGTAGCCTCTTGTTGCCCTACGAAATGAAAGAAGTCACTATCAAAAAGATCACCCTACTAATTTAATGAAAGGACAACGTTGAACATTTGCATGTAGTTTAGGGATTAAGGGTGCGACCTCCTTGAAGGAGCAAATGAAAATGAGTCCTTGGAAATGCTGGTCGCTTTAATTTTTAATATTTCCATTATTACCCCTATATTTATTTATTTTTTAAATAAAAAGGAGCAGCCCTTCCGGACCGGCGAAGGGCGTCGCCCGGCGAGAGGTCGCCCGGTGCGGGAGGTCGCCGGGCCAGGGTCGCACGACCCAAGGGCCGCTCAACCACGACCCGGGCGACCGCCACCTAGGTCTCGCGGCCGTAGGCGGCCTCGCCGTCGCACGACCCTCGCGAGACCCAGGCGAGGGCCGCTGCGGCCGCGAGACCCGGCGGCGATCGCCCGGGTCGCGCGACCCCCGGGTCGAGCAACCCTCGGGCGGGTCGCGCGACCCTCGCCCCCGCGAAGGGTTTAGCTGAATTTTCAAAAAAAAGAAAAGAAAAGAAAAATAATACCCATCAAAGCCCCTTGTGAAAGTTTTTTTTACCAAACACACATTCAACTCAAAGTCCATTTGCAAAATTTTTTACCAAACACAACTACACTTTCCCCAAGTAGTTTTGGGCTTTCAGCATTTGCATTGGACTCAAAACCCATTGCAAATGCTGAACCAAACACAGCCTAAATTGAACATGTACCAAAAGTTTAACTACAACATTGAATAAATTAAAAATTCCTGGATCATATTGCACATTGGAATAATATTCAAGGACTATATTAAACAAATTAAAAATTCAGGAATCACATTACAAATTAAATCAAAATTTATTGATTATTTATGCTATTATCCTGTAGTTAGAAGCAATGAATATCTCATGCAAGCCCTAGGAAAACCTCCATACCTCTTCTATAACACGAACTTCGACATCAATAATCATGAAAAGCTTTAGGCAAAGTAGCATCGGATCAGCGGAAGTGAGGCGTGATTTTTAGCAATAAGGCGGCTCCATATGAGGTGAAAGAAGATAAGACCAACGGCATTCATTTCGATGATCCTTGTCGTGGTCAAAAAAGCAGCAGACATGGCACGTTCCCTCATCGAACCCTACTCTACACCACATCACTCACGAGCCCTTCTTCCACACTGACGCAGCAAACATTCCTGGCTACACAACAACCGCTCTTTTCACCTCCCCCTGCTTCTATTGGCAAATCTCTCTTTGGTCTTCTTTTTCCTCCTTTCTCTCACCTTCTGAGAAAGTGTTCGAAAATGAGGTCGGAACAAAGCAAAAAAGCAAAAAAAAAAAAAAAAAAAAAGGCACTGAACGACCTTGCCTTCGACGCGCCCAGCAATGGAAAAGAAAGAGCTTTATTATGGATGTCAACAGTGTGTTATGTGAACGTTGCGAACTATTTTAAGGAGATATTACGATTTCAGGATGAACTTTGATCACTCGACGGACATTAGAAGCTCAACTCAAAAATTTGAACCCAACATCTCGTCAGGTGAAACTTTTCATGAACCTTTGTCTTGTGCCAAATTCTAATCGATTGGTATAATTGTGATGCTTCAGGTGAAAGATCTAATATGATTGTCGGATCATTCTTGGTAGTTGGATTAAAGGCTGAAAATGAAAAATTGAAGTAGTGAGCAATATATTGAATGGACTTATTCATAATAGACGAATTGATGGACGAAGGCAATCAATAAACATAATCTTTGCGAGATTTTGTGCTTCTGACCAAGACCCTAAGCAAACACCAGTATTGTCGAAGTATTCATGGGGACGTCCGAAAGGCAAAAGTTGAGGGATAGGCCTGGTGATGAGATTCGCACGCTGTGTCGTCAATGAATTACACATGTTTTGAAATCGAAAAGACTTACAGAGCCCACAATACTGACTCGAAAAGCTCATTCAAATTTTTATGTTGGGGTCAAATTAAGGAACCCCTCTGCGGTTGCTTTTTACTCTCGTCTATAAATTGTATATTGTTAGACCCATTTTCAGCACCATTTTTGGCCCAATAGTTGATTATTTGTTTTATTCTTTTAGCTATTTTGTTTAGCTCTAATTTCGTGTTAATTAAGCTTACGCGCCTCTTTTTGGGAATCGGTACACTCGAGAATTTCTTCAGTTGCATTTCATTCGTATTGCACCTTGTTGCACTTGAGTTTACCCTGTCCATGCTAATTCTTGATATGTGATTTGATATGTGATTTAGCATAATTCATTGGACGAAATGAAACCTTCGATGACGTCTTGAATTCTTGTTTGTCGTGTAGACAATCTTCTTAAGGGAACCAAAGTCAGCATTCACTTTTGATTGGCTATTGTTCTGTCGAAATATAACAGGCCCTTCACCTCCTTTTCTTTGTTATTTACCACAGTAGCCTTATTCACACGCGACCCACCATTCTTGAAAAAGATGAGAGACCATCTTCCTTTAGCTTGAGAGAGCGAGAGAGAGAGAGAGAGAGAGACTGATCTAGATCCACCACCAGCAGAAGGAGGAGAAGGGGGAGAAGGAGGAGGAGATGGGTAGAGGGAAGATAGAGATACAGAAGATAGAGAACGACACGAACAGGCAAGTGACCTACTCGAAGCGGAGGAATGGCATCTTCAAGAAAGCCCACGAGCTCACCGTCCTCTGCGACGCTAGGGTTTCCATCCTCATGCTCTCCGGCAACAAGAAGCTCCACGAGTACATCAGCCCCACCACCACGTAATTCGCCTTCTCACGAATTTCTAACTTCCTGCTAATTCATGTTCTCATCTCTCTTGTTTCTTTAAACATCAGCGTGGAAGCGTGCGTGTGAATTCAAGATCGATCGATTGGTTTCTTTCTTTCTTTCTTCTTCTTCGTTCTTTTTAAGCTCTGGCTAATTTTCGCTGATTTTTCAGGACAAAAAGGATGATTGATGATTACCAGAAGGCTCTTGGGATCGATCTGTGGACTACACACTACGATGTTCACCCTCTCTCTCTCTCTCTCTCTCTCTCTCTCAGTCTTCTTGTTATTTCTTTAAGAAAAAGAAACATTGGTTATTGGAATTTTATGTATGCAGAGAATGCAAGAGGAGTTGAGGAAACTGAAGGAGGTTAATAACAATTTTCGGAAGGAAATAAGGTAAGTTTTTAGTCAAGCTGGGATCGGCAGCAGTCGGCCAATGTAGAACGAAAGCCCAGAGCACTCAATTTCTTGTGCTCTTTCGTAAAATCTGTACTTTAAAATGTCAAGATTTGAGGAGGAAATATTTCTTATTTCGTTTGCAGGCAGATATTGGGCCACGATTTGAACGAGCTGAGCTTCGCAGAACTGCACAGTCTCGAGCAGACGATCGAGTCTTCTGTCAATTCAGTGCGGCAAAGAAAGGTTACATCTTCGATACACATACCACGCTACCATTAATTTGCTATACTGCTTGCTAGGGAAGATCGGCTAGACGAAGCAACGGAGGTTGGGTTGAAGAATTGCTGAAGTAGATAGCGCTAATTAAGGGATTATACCATAGTCTGTGTCCCAAGATGAAGTGCCATCGGTGGCGGATCGATAAAAAGATGAGGATGCACCAATAAAAACTATCATTTCTAGCTTTTCTCTCTCTCCTTTGAACTGCAATAAAGTGCATGGTCTTGAAACTTGTCCATTTCAAACGTCTGAGGTTCTGGAAAACCTAGCTGTGTCTAAATAATTCAAACTGCTTGCATACCCCAAGAAACTTTCAAGTGGTGAGCAAGTTCGTCTCTGACATGCATAAAAGCTCCTGTTGAATTAGCCCCTTTCGGTTCACCCCACATCTTCTCAAGTTGTATCAACATATGCGCATTCTCTTTTTCGAATGTGTCTGTTCAACATAGATTTATATCTACCTTGGACTTGATCCTCAAGAGAAACTATCATAGATGTAGCCGTGACTAGAACCTCAGATAGATGTCTGGTCCAGGACCTCTATTTTGTTGGTAGTAGTGTTTGGACCTCACTTTTGGCTGCAAGATTATGATTCTAGAGCAGTCTATTAGCATGATTGTAGTTGGCAATTACTTTTAGGAGCTTTCATTATTTCTCGAGAAGTTGTTGCACAAAAAATTTCACGTCTTCCACATTTCTATTGTGCTAATGTTCGGAAGTGTAGTTGGTAAGATATTGCTATGTCAACTTTCTTCAACTATTAGTTCAGGTTATACGAAACGAGATTTTCCCTTCTCCTTTCGAGTTGGCGGCATGTTGTGGTTGTATCTTGTGATTTTTATAGACTAAAAAGTAGTCCTGGTAACTGTTATGGCAAGAAATTCTGTCATGGTGCTGCCGATGATGCGTCGCACAGTGAAAAATCCATAAAAATCCGTTGCTACTGGCTGTGCCTATAGGAAGTTTGACGGACGGATAAGTAGATATGTGTGTTTTCCACATGGACATATCTATGTGTGTTATAAATTGCCCATATAAATTGATCCTTTGATCGATCAACCAAACTAGAAATTCACAACTTATTTGAGCTAACCGTTCCATTCTCAACCTTCCTTTTTCAGTACCATGTCCTCAAGACTCAAACTGATACTCACAAGAAAAAGGTGGGCAAACTAAAGTTCTGCATAGTTATTGTTTCTTCTTTCTATAATGATGTTAGCTAGGTAGCTTAGTTGTCTTTCTTGTCATTCTCATGCCAATTATATGTTCTTTCTGTTCATTTTCAGGTGAAAGCCTTAGAGCACAGATATACAGAACTTCTTCTAGAATCTGTACGTTTTTTGTTTTTGTTTTTTGAATCGGACCGTTTTCTGCGTACATTTCCTACTAAAGATTTTTTCAATATTGGAGTTTATCAATAATGCCAAAGACTGATCTGTTGCTATTTGCCTTTGTGTCTCGCCATTATCTTATGTGGTTTGGCTGGCGGATAAAAAAATTAAGGGAGCGACATATGAGGATCTACAATATGGACTAAGTGAAGATATTGAGGGTGATTATGAATCTGCCGTCACCAACTTGTCCAACCACACCGGAGCATCGGCCATGTATGCTCTCCGGCTTCATCCGAGCGACCATGATCTCTCCAGTGAAGGACATTTCGTGCCTGACTTGAGCCTCAACTGAAGTCGGTCGCAGTTTCGTGGTGCTACCTTGGATGATTTATGTTTCCTTTTCTTATGAACACTTTCGATGTTCTATTTAATCTCGTGTGGGTATCCTCTTCTGGGGATGTTACGAAGTTAGACAAGAAAAGAGACAAGGACTAGGGAGTCCGAGACTTAATCGAAGTGTGTTCCTTCTTGCAATTACTGTTGGTGTGTTGATTTGAGATCAGAATAATGGACAAAGCTGTTGTGTAATCTTCTGCCTGCGATAAGTAGACTTTATTGGCACGTGTGAAAACAATACTATGAGCTCATTTATGCATGAAATAGCGCAAGCAGTTGCCATTTCGGTCTTCTGCGACGATAGTTCTGGCTTGCCGAGAATGTCTATGCATCCAACATTGAGTTTATATGCAGATTGCAATGTTCTGTTCTTTTCGTTTCCAAGGAAAAGTTGTGGTTGTATGAATGTATGGAAGCCTTGTCTGGATGGCCAAGCGATGCTTTTTCCTTGTGGAAAGTGCATAATGTAGTTCATTACAGTTCATTTCTGTAATGTAATTATTCTGTATTTCATTTTTATGTTTCTTTCAATAATGACAGCATAATGCTGGCCCAAAAGAAGATTTAAATAATGATAGCACAATCGAATTAGATGTATTGGAGTTGGAATTGCGATGGCTAACGTACATGCTTGACAAGACTACGTGCGGCAGTTGCTTCTTTAGAAAACGACAACATTCGATGGGATTAACCCTTAAAGCTGATGCCAAAAATATTTTTTTAAAAATATTCACTTCTATCGATTACAAAAATGAACAAAAGAAAAATATTTCTTTATTTATGAAAATAATTAAACTTAAATTATTGTCGATATAAATATATTTTCCAGTCACTGATTATTTTAAGCAAGATAAATGAGTTTCATTTGGAAAATATTATCGAAATGATTTATTTTTAACAAAACAAAGGGATCTTAAGATAAGTGGATCCTTTTCGATAGCCAAGTAAGACTCCATCGCAAGTAAGGAAAATAATATTTAGGTTCTATTTATTCTGAAAAAATGAATAATTTAGAAAACATTTTTTTCTAAATAATCATTTTGATCACTTATAAAAACAAGTGAACGAAAAATCAATTCATCGTGCAAAAATGTTTAGACATAAACTTTCTTCGATAATGAAAATATTTTTCAATTGCCAATTATTTCAAGCGATACAAACAATCAATTATAAAAAAATATTTTTAAAATCATTTATTTTATGCAAAATAAATAGAGCCTTAGAAAATCAATCCAAGCCAAAAAAGAGTATATATGACCTTCAAATAATGACAAGTAGCATTTATTTCGATTAAGTCAAAAAAAAAAAAAGTACTATTTTTGCATGAAATTTTCCATCCACAAATAAAACTCACTTCACTTCTGTCAAAAATTCGAAAGAAACTATGGGCGTGCATGGTTGTGTTTATTTTTTCTGTTTTAAAAAAAAACATAAACGCATTTGTTTACATTTTTGTTCAAAATTTGCATTTTTGTTCCGGAACAAAATTGGAACGGAAATAAGAAACAAAAAAAAAAAAGTTTTTTTGTTAAACACTTTTGAAGAACAAATTTTCTCTCTCCTTTCTTTCCTTCTCTCTTTTTTCTCTTTTTTTCTTCTTCTTTTTCTTTGGCCGGTCGCCGGCCTCAGCCATGGTCGACGACCAGTCGTCGAGAGTCGGCGACGCCGCCAAGGGCCGGCGACGCTCGGCCTCGCTGGATCTAGGCGAGGCCAAGCTCGCCCAACCAAGGCGAGGTTGAGCTCACCCAGCACCGGCGAGGCTCGGCCTCGCCCAACCAAGGCAAGGCCAAGCCTCGCCCAACCACAACAAGGCTGAGCCTCGTCAGGGGCCAGTGAGCCTCGTCGTGGCCGGGCGAGGCTACCAACCCCGTCGGCCGGTCGCCGAGCCTCGGCATGGCCGACGGCTGGCCAAAAGAAGACAAAAAGAAAAAAGAAAATAAAAATATTAAAAAATTAAAAAAAACAAAAAAAGAATATATATTTACCAAATGCGTTTCTATTCATTTTTTATTCTCAGAACAAGTTTATAAAACGCGTCTTTCTAGTAAAAAATTGTTCCCGGAACAGAAATAGTTTTTTCTATTTCTGTTCTCCGGAACAATTTTTTAATAGAAACACAAACAAATGCACCCTATGATATCATACCTTTGTTAGAATTTTCCTATGTCCTATATTGAAATTATGATACTAAATTTACAAATAATAATTTAACGTTACCATAAACAATCTTATAAACAGATGCAATACATTACAAAAGACAGCCTAAGTAATGTAAACGTATTGTCAATAGCCTTATTTAGTAACCACCAAGCAACACAAGAAAAATCAAATTTTAAAATATCGAATAAAATAAAATAAAAACACACACTAGAAAAATCGGTAAAAAAACGTCGTCGTCTTCACCTCTTCCTTTTCGCAGTTCCCGGTAAAACTGAAAACGTTCCAATTGGTTACGCACGCTGCTTGCATTGCAGCAACTCTCTCTCTCTCTCTCTCTCTCCCCCATTTCGAAATTCGAGGCAAGAGAATTCTGCTGCTGGAGATGGCGGCGCTTGCTCCGGAGCCTCCTCGCTCGAGCTATTCAGGTACGCCGCTCGGCTCTCTTCTCCGATGGCCGGAGTAAACGCGTCGGTTCGCCGTCGCCTCGATGAAAGTTGCCGTTCGGTTGATCTCCGACGGTCTTCTCTGGCCTCGCCGGTTCAGACGCGACGGAGATCGTCGTCGGGAACAGCCTGCGTCGCGGCCCGCGCTATCATCGGCTCGTGCTGGTTGCGTAGCTCGGATACGTGCTCCATAGGCGATTCCTCTCATGTGTAGGCGGAATCGCGCTTCGACTCTGGCTTGACGCGATGAAGATGTCGCGCGCGTTCGCGGATTCGCATGTTTATTCGTGTCGATGTTGTGTCGTGTTATAGGTGCGAGCTGGTGGTGCTTCGCCGGAACCATCGAGTAAGCATCGAGCGTTCGCTGCCGGTCCACGATCGATCGCCCCTCAGCCACGTAATGTCAGCCGAAACTGCGACTTCTGCACGGATTGGTTTCGAGCTCTCTGGTTTGAGATCCGGGGGGTGTGAAGGAGCTGTAGATGTTAGAGCAAAACGGAAATCTGAAAGTGCCTGGGGATTTTGTTATGCAAGGAGGAAGCAAGGGCGCCGCCAAAATAGCGGCCCTCATATTTCTCGTCCATCCGAAGCCAATGGTGTGGGTTCTGAAGATTCTGTTTATCAACACCCCATCAGGAGTGATCGCGTAGTCGGGAATATCGAGACGGACGTCCAGCATCGCCGACGTGCAGATCCTGATTCAACCCAAGCTTCTCCGAGAGGGACCGACTTTGAACTCTCCGGTGTGAGGTCCATGGGATGCAAAGAAAACACGGACGTTCGAGCAAAAAGAAGATCTCAAAATACCTGCAGGTTTTATTATGTCAGGAGAAAGCGAATGCGCAGTGAAAATAGTGCTCCTCATTTTACTTATTTTCTCAAAGCTAAGTCTCACATGTGTTGTGAAGATTTTGTTTATGAACACCTTGTTAGGAGACATAATTTAGTTCAAGATACAAAGATGGGCATCCAGCACCACAGAAATGGTCTGAATCCGGGTATAACTGAAGCAAGTGAGCACAATGATTCTATCAGACAGGATTACTATATTAGACGTCGTGGAGAGTTTCCACTCGTCTCAGTCGAGCAATCGGGAAGAAGTGATGATGATCACACTTTGAGCAGGATAATGCTCATGATCTCTTTACCATACGTGAAAATTGTGCTGACTTCAGGGATTGCTTTAATCCCGGTATATCAGGCACACCGACTGCACACCCAGAGACTAACTCCTCCCATAACTTGTCAAGGAAAACTGAGGAAATTTTAGCTCAAGAGCTGTTGAGTGCGAGTCCAGGTGATGAAGGGAATGCACTTCATGATAAATTGGACGGTCTGAAGATAAGTTCATCAAACCAAGATAAGATTGCAATTTCAGGACAGATATTGCCAGACAAGCTTACCCATGGTCAAGTTCATGCGTCTGTTGCTACTTCAGCAAATGACCATATTGATCTCTCGAATTGTGTATTAAATATGGCGTGTGAAATGGATTTTTATGAAGGCGAAGGTTATTCTGGGAGCTTGCACGATGTTGGACACAAAGGAGACGTTTTGCTTTTAGCTCAAGATCCAAAATTGAATCGAGAGATGTGTCTTGGAAGTCAGGATTTCATATTTTCTGCAACTGCTGTTGTCTCTAACATGTCAGAGCGTGCTCAATACAGAGAGTACAGTCTGAATTCTTTAGAAGTTGATGAATCATCTCTTCATGTTCTTGGAGAAATTTCTGATGAAATGATGGTATGCTCATTGAACAGAGAGGATCCCCACATTCCATGGCATGATGAGTTAGCTTCACCCACAGTACCCCTCTATTCTGTAATATGCCAGAGCCACAAAGACTCCAAAAGTGATGCTTCCTCACCTGCTAAAAATGAAGGTGAGGAAGAAATAAGCCTCCTCAAGACAGAAGAAAATCCTCCCTATACTTCTATAAATTATCGGTCAGTGGAACAACACAAACTGCCAGATGAAGGTTCAAACAAGCTCTCTGCTAGTTGTGGAGTCAAAACTGTGTTTCCCAATATTGCGAGTGCCATTGTGGTTACCAGAAAGGAAATTGAAGCTCCTGCAGAGACAAGTCCCTTGTATAGAGAACCTGAAGATCAAAATTTTACAGAGCAATCAATTACCGGCGAGTCCCTCAAAGAATGTAATCCAACAGACGATTTATCAGATGATGAATGTTCAAGTTTATCTGTTTTTCATGAATTAGACAGTAGTCTGTCAAGACTCAATGACGAAGAGTGTGAAAGTGATTGTGACGACTCTAAGCTTATGGAGATTTGGGAAATGGTATTTTCCAATGATTGTACTTTTGAATCCAACCCCCTCCCCTTCTCTCAAACATATACACACACACCCCAACCCACCCACCCACCAACCCACACACTGAAAGAGTGCAAGCGTGCAGGCAGAGTGCATGCTCACTTGTGGTTCTGCAATCCGCCTTGAGCATTATTGCCTTCTGTCATGCCTGCATACTTGCATGTATATGTTCCACCTCTTTTAAACGTTTGCTATTTAATTTCAGATACATAGCATGGATTTTTATCCAGGTGATCGGGATTCTTTTGTTAATGGAGAAGGTAACACCGCTGGATTTGGGTATGACAAAGTCCATTGTTTCCTTTGGCTTCCCTCAGGACTTCCATGTGTAGACATTCATTTTTTTTTTTGTCACACTGGTACACATCCTAATTTCATTATTAGTGCTTTTATTGGTCAAAGATTCAGCAGCTGTACAAGTTACTAAAAGGAATATGATCAGATTTTATCATAAAAGTGACTGATTATCATAGCTTTCTTTGCCTATCATAGGAAATGGAAACCCTGCGATACAACGTAAACTCAGTTCTTTCTTTTTGTTTAAAACTTTAGTCTCCAGGTATCGACATGAGTATAAAAGGGAGCCTGCCACTAGATTGGAACGATGTGCTGGATCTTTCATACAACAAGCAATTGCTTCGAGAGGTCCACTTGCAATTTTATATGGGCAGAATTCAAAGCATTATATCAGAAAGGATGAGGTGATCATTATTTGCAGATAGTCTAACTCAAGGGCTTGTAAGCATTATATGGAGCTACTTCCTTTCCTTAAATTTTTTTGTTCTGTGATGGCAAACTACATATCCAACTGGAATCTATGCTGTTATATCACGCCCATTGAATTATTGGGACTCAGATAATATACTTTTTTATGAATACTTAGGATTGTTTGCACATTCAAACTTATAACCTTGGATTTTAGTTATGAGTTTACCTATTTGCTACCTGGAATGTCCTCTACATTTATTGCTTCAAGCAGCATAGAGCATTTGCAAACATGTGAAGTGGAACATTTCGTCAATCCAAGCTGAATGGGTCTATTTCATTTAAAATCTTGTTTAATATTCATATGCACTGTGATTTGAAAAAAACCCCAGGAAAGTATAGTGCAAGACGAAGCAGTCTAGTGTGGGTAGGCAAAGAAAACAATCCCCTTGAGCGCATTGTTCAGGAAACTTATCTAGGAATGAATTTTGTTGCTTATTGCAGTGTCCATGTCCCATCTGTGGCTGTTCTATAGTGTACCCATGCATGTCATTGGAAATATAAGCTTTTCGATGAAGTTGCTATTTGTTGAAAGCAGTCAGATGTTTCATAGTATATCAGATGATGTAATATTTACTGCAAGACAGACCTTCTCATAGTACCAGACCTAGTTGTAAGCGTCAGAACAAACCAGATTTAACAGATTATAACTTGTTGAAGGACACACTGCTAGTGATAAAGTTTCTAATGCATATTGACGGATCAATTTCTACTATTGCCTTTCTTTTTATACTTAGTGTTTGTTAGATGCTACATGGACTTATTGGAACTTATTCCTTTTGAAAGTTATCAGCTTAGAAACTATATAAATGCGGGGATGTTAACTGTTGTGTTCTCCAGTTCGAAAAAGTCCTAGACTTTATTAGTTGTGAAACATTCTTATTTGCTGTAATGCTGCGTTTCCCCGGTTGGTATGCTTAATACAACTCCTTAATGGCCTATTGGTTGTTGTTTTTCTTTGTTTCGAATTGAGAAATGCTTCTGCTTCTCAGGTCATACTTGGCAGGGAAACAGAGGATTTTCAGGTTGACATTGACTTGGGAAGAAGAGGAACTAACAAAATATCTAGACGGCAGGTTGAATGTTTGGTCTATCCGATGCTTTTGACAAACCCCTTTTCGCTGTTAATCTAGCTTTATTGTGCTCATGGCACTTGTATGCATGGGATAGATATTATTTTCTGATCACTTTTATGTGGTTGCTTGGGGTGACAATTACTATTGGCTTATCTGTTACTCAGTCTTTACATTTCACTGTTCTGAATATCTTTCTCGCAAACTCTTTCTTTAATGACGATCTGGTTGTTCCAATTGTTTGCCCTTTGTGCTCTTCAACAGATGCTCGATTTCCGCACAGGGAGGGCCTGCGAACATAAATGGAAACTCTAGTTACATAATAAGATTGTCACTCCTAAAAAGTTGCCGACATGCCAAATCCTTCTCTTTTTTTTTTTTTTTTTTTTTTTTTGGGAAACAGCAACTTCACTTATAGTTTGCGAAACTACCTGACATCCTGGTGCAATCTTGGGCTGCTCAATTGCAAGATGGTTTACAAAGGGAAAAGATTGGATTTCCTATTTTCTTCTGTTCTATAAGCTAATGTTGCTCTTAAACGTCTCTTTGCTCTTTAAGTCGTATCTAAAATTTCGGATGACTGAAACTTCATTTTACTCAGGCTCTTATCAAGCTGGAGAGAGATGGTACTTTCTTTTTAAAGAATCTTGGAAGGAGTTCAATATATGTGAATGGGACAGCAGTTTCCAGTGGAAATCATGTACATCTTACTGCAAACTGTTTGATCCAGGTACCATCATCTTTGAATTATGTTTTGCATTGCGTTACCTCATTTTTGCAGCTCCGCTGTTTCTAATGGACGCTCTGCCCGTGCTGGCATTCGCAACTTTCACTGAAAGATGTGCTTCCATTAATAATGAACAGGTGAAAGGGATTCAATTTTCATTTGGAGTAAACGAGAGATCTGTGAGGCGCCACTTGGCAAAGCTCGCCAAAGAAAGCCGCGGAGCAAATCGCAACTTTGAGTGGTCACCAGAGGGGTCCCCCAACAATGCGGTTTGATAGGTAAGTTCATCTGCCTGTAAATTTCTTTGCTGAAAGTAGAACATTTACTCTTTATTCGATTCTTCCACCAACAAGATGCCAAGATAACAGATGTATCTAGATCCCTTGCCTTGAATTTGCAGTCATTTCAAAGCCAAAAGACAAAAGCAAAGGGAAATGGTGAAAGAACGTTTCTTATTCGATGGGTATTGTCATCTTTATGTGATGGGAATTTGTTTTTTTTTTGGGGGAGGGGGTAGGATATTTTGTGCGTGGGGGCAATTTGGGCAAAAAGTTGGGTGGGACGTGCAATTTTAAATTCTATAATTAAAAGTGGGGACATTGTAAGTTTTGAAAAGTGACTGGTACTTGATATAAGAAGTAAAACGATGTTCTCTTCGTGATTTATGCCTAGATATCGGTAGTACACATAATCGAAAGTTAGAGCAGAGTCAAGGAAAAGCAGGGTATACCACCGTAGATAGGAACAGGATATCGGTACTTCGGGGTGGAGTAGCTGTACTGATGGAAATTATCTATAGATAGCAATGCCACGCATGATATCCAACATACCTACAGCCAAGAATAGCTGTAAATGGGGATGAATGGTATTTGGCACCGGAGCCCTTTTGTAATTAGAATACAAAGTAAGACACGTCTGATTTGATTCTAATCCCAATTATTGAAAGTCTCAATGATGAGCTTACTTTAAGTGTCCATGCAGTTTCCGGAGGTTAGGTATTTGGAATCAGGACATATATAAGTTTGAAGGATCTTTGGGAAGTGGTTCGATTATATATGATGACAACCCCCAACTCAATGATTCGGCCTCCTCCGTTTCCACCGTCTCGGCCACTAGAAAAGAGAAAAAGCAGGGTAAAATGAAATGGAACATACCTTCCGGTTGAAAAAGTGATGGATATTTGCTTATAGATAAAGCTGCCTCTAAAGCAACCTTTTCTTCAAACACGGGCCATTTCTCGAAAGTAGTAGGCAGATGAAGGCGTTACCTGTATCTGTCAAGCGGTGATTAAGGGTTGCAAATCGATGATTGCCGCTGGCTTGTTTTGTAGTAGCACCGCATGCCGGAATGCAATGCGAGTTCAAAAAGAGAAGGGATAGATAGAAAAGAACGATTTGAGGCGTTAGGATTTCTGTTGAGTTCGGTAAAGGGGACTTGCAATTTGCACTTTCACTAGTGCTGAGTCCTCATTTCTAGTGTTCAAATTCCTCAACAACATAGCTCTTCATTGAGATTTACCGTCATGAATTTCAGAATGCTAGATCCAAAATACTATGTGATTTCTCAAGCATCCTATCCCTATGGACAACGAAAGGAGCATGACCCAATTTCCTCCTCGCTCATCTTCTTTGGCATTTCCTCTTTGTTTCTTGGCGTCAGTACTTTCACATGATGTTCCAGGCCATGAATGAGCGACCCCGTCATGGGCCCAGTAGGTGTAGCATAATCTCGTACCGTTTTCAATGAGAAATTTAAGGTGGTTACTAACCAAACCTTGGGGACAACTTGAACAGAACCCTTTTTCTTTTCCCCTAGTCCGAACTTCGAACCACCATTAGTCCAGCCCCCTCCATAACCCGACACCCACTTTTTCTTATTATTCTCCATCTCCTCCTCCCCTCGCTACAAGACGTGCATATAAGTTCAAATCCTCCATGGTGATTTGAGCTTGAGGACTAGAGAGAGAGAGGGCTCTGACAGACTTTCCCGTGCGTGAGTCCACTCCCACACATAAAAAAGATCACTGAGATCAAGACATCTCTCTCTACCTCTGCCTTTGCCTTTGCCATTGCCAATGCTGTTCCCCCACTTTGTAGTTTGTACCCTTTCTCTCACCACCCATTAAATCCTCCCTCCCCCACTCCCATCCCCTTCAGTCGGACGGCCCCGATCACTTCCTTCTCTTGTCCCCTCTCCCCTCTCTCTCTCTCTGCTGCAAAAGCAGAGCACTCTCATTTGCCTTTCCTCTTATCTTCTCCCTCGGGGAGATCATCTTCAATTGCCAATTTCGTGTTCAGAGAAAATGGGTACTCCGGATTTGGCTCCAGCTTCCGTGATCTTGCTCCTCCTATCGACCCAGCTGTCCCTGCTCTTGCCCGGAGCGAGCGCCGGGACCTACTGGGGAGACGTGGAGGTCCTGAAGCGGCTCAAGAACGCGCTGGACCCCAGCTCGGTGAGCCCCGGCTCGTGCGTCGCCTCCTGGGACTTCGCCGCCGCCGCCGACCCCTGCGACGCCCTCTTCAGCGACAAGTTCACCTGCGGCTTCCGCTGCGACGCCATCGACGGCTCCGGCGCGAGCCGGCTCACCGAGCTCGCCCTCGACCAGGCCGGCTACTCGGGCCCCCTCGCCTCCGTCTCCTGGGACCTCCCTTACCTCCAGACCCTCGACCTCTCCGGCAACTACTTCGCCGGGCCCATCCCGGCCTCCCTCTCCAACCTGACGCAGCTGAGCCGGCTCGGCCTGTCCCGCAACTCGCTCTCCGGCCCGATCCCCGACTCGGTCTCTTCCCTCTCCAGCCTCGGGGAGCTCTACTTGGACGGCAACGCGCTCGAGGGCTCGATCCCCTCTAGCCTCGGCAACCTCACGAACCTGACCCGGCTCGAGGTCCAGTCCAACAAGCTCTCCGGCGAGCTGCCGGCGGCGCTGAGCTCGCTCGGCAGCCTGCTCTACCTGGATGCGAGCGACAACGCGATCTCCGGCGAGCTGCCGCGAGCGCTCCCGCCGTCCCTCGTCCAACTCACGATGAGGAACAACGCCCTGGAGGGACAGCTAGCCCCCGAGACGTTCCAGCTCGCGAGCTCCCTCCAAGTCCTCGACCTGAGCGGCAACAGGATCGCCGGCCCGGTCCCCTCCGCCCTCTTCACCCACCCGTCGCTCCAGCAGCTCACGCTCTCCTCCAACGGCTTCGACTCCATTCAGTCCCCGGCCTCCCTGTTCCCCGAGAGCGAGCTCATCGCGGTCGACCTGAGCGACAACCGGATCATGGGGCTCCTCCCCGCGTTCCTGGCGGGCATGCCGAGGCTGTCGGCGCTGGCGCTGGAGAACAACGAGTTCTCGGGGATGATCCCGACGGAGTACGCGCTGAGGGCGGCGGCGCAGCCGGCGCAGGGGGCGGCGCGGCTGGAGAGGCTAATGCTGGGCGGGAACTACTTGATGGGGCCGATCCCGGGGCCGCTGCTGGGGCTGGGCCAGGGCGGCGGCGGGGGGGAGGAGGAGGAGGTGAGGGTGAGCCTGGCGGGGAACTGCCTGTACAGATGCCCGGCCCGGTTCTTCTTCTGTCAAGGTGGAGATCAGAGATCAGCGGCCGAGTGCAAGAGCTTCTTCGGCCCTGTAATTCCTTGAACCCGCTCTGTCTACGTGTACGTGACTACGTCGTGGTGGTGGCGGCGATAATGTATAATAATCTTTTCTTGATTTTTTGGGTCTTTCCTTTTCTCTTTTATGTTTGGGTTTTCATCTTTCTTTTGGCGTAGGCGAGCGTGGAAAATTGGATTCATTTTGATGGACCGCCTTGGTGGGCCAAAGTGGAGAATAAGCAAAAATTCCGGGGCCGAATTGGTAATGGTGAGAGGAAAATAAAGCAAGAATTAGACTAAATTATGGTGAAAATTATTAAATGGTTTTTTGCGAAGATTGGGGGGTGCGGTAATGCTGCTGCAATCATGAAAGGGGGAGACGCCTTCTCTTTGTCGCTTTCGCCATTTTCTGACACTGAGAATGGGACGGGGGAGCAGTACTTTTTGCACGCTTCGAGGGGCATGGGAGCCGCGCGAGGTACGGACTGTCTGTCCTGTTCAGGTCCCGGACGGCCCTCGGGCCTCGGGATCGATCCACCGCGGACCACGATGGTAAGAAGGCCACCGTCGCGCATGGGCCTAATCGTCATCCTGAAAGTCGAACGGAGGAACGATCCGAGCTGACGTGCTCCCGAGAGGGCATTTCGCTCCATGAACGTGGACATTAGCTAGGGCTTTGGATCCATCACGCCGAGTAAGATTTTCATGTGATCTCCTGAGGATCCGTTCTTTAGCGATCGTCGAAAAGCACTTGTACGTCGTGGATATAAGGCGCTCAAGTGAGCAACTTCTCTTAACTATGGTTGCATTGAGAGGGGATCGGCCATGCTCGTGGCCCGTGGCCTGAGGTCGTTGAGCGGATTCCGATGCTTGGCCAGATTTGGGAAACTAGGATTTTTGCCCATTGATGTGAAGTGAATTTGCATTGATCTTTGTTGTGAAAGCAATTGATCAAACAATAAATAAAATGGAACAAGAAAATAAATTAGATATCAAATTTATGTGGTTTGGCCAAGATGACCAATATTTATGGGAAAAGCAACAACGGATTATAATATTAGTCAAACGATATAATGAAGATTACAATTACACTCAAGTCATTCAAACAATCGCAATGTTTCCCAACCCTTAATTACATCTAATAACTCATCATCACCAATATAATTTCTCAATCTCATGAAGAAATCTACAAAATCTTAACACAAGATTTTCATGGCTTTAAACACTCAAGATGTAATTTAGTCAATTTTTAATTTAATTTAATAAATATTTATATTTAAAATAATTGGACTAAAACAGCATAGTTTTGGGTTATCTTTCTTATTTTAGCTACATTAGCGCCACATAGGAGAGAGAAAGTAACAAAAAAAAAAGTCATGTTAGTATTTTCTGTTAATCAAATTTGACGGAGTTAATAAAAGGATTCAATTGCACCAATTTGACAAGTTTAAAGACTTGATTATACTTTTTAAAAGTTTTATGATTTCAACTTTCGTAACAAGTTTTAGGACTTCTAATAAACATATACATTTATATATGATTTGTAAGATTTTTTAAGTAGAGTGGTCCCATGTACCTATATCTAGTTAGACATCATATGTTTTATTCTCCCTAGTTACATCTCACTATTTTTCTTTTTTTGTTCAAATAAGTTGTACAAGATTGGTTTCTAAACCGATTTGACCGTAGAGCTAGCCTACTTGTTGGTTCTCAGGCAAATCGACAACTATGACATAAGAATCAAAACCAATCCATAAAGGCTAGTTCTAGGGTTTGGAACCTAGAATTGGACCGTTTCTTCCTAGAACAAGTCGTGCAAGGGCAATTTAGTCTAGTTCCCCCTTTAAACCAACCCTTGCTCACCTCTAATCAAAATCCACATTAGAATTGTATTTTACCCCCTCCCCAGAATCAGGAACTTATTTGGAGAGTTGAGAATTGTTTTGACTTTAAAATGTAATATTTTAGACATATCTATGAAGGATACATGAGCCTATATATAGGCTTTAAAGCTTAACTATCTAAAGTAACAAAATATCCATTACATCAAATTAGAATCAATTAAGATAAATTTCCTAAATATATGTATATCTCTAACATCCCCCTCAAGCTCAGATGATTTGAAAAAAGTTAACTTGAGTTTGGAGAAAAAATCTAGAAAACGCTTAGGTGGATATGTCTTGGTGGAGACATTAATAGTGTGTTTAGCAGATAAAGTTGAGACAAGTTGAACAACGCCACGAAGAACATGAGATCGAATAAAATGATAGTCTATTTCAATATGTTTGGTTCATAGATTAAAAATATCATTATGTGCTATTTAGATACACTGCTTTTGTTGTAATAAAAAAACTATTCCACTATGTTGACACACTCCCATGTCTTTTAGTAGTCATCACAACCATAGTAACTCTGACATCAAATCGGCAAGGGCTTAATATTCTGCTTCTGTACTAGGTTGAGCAACGATAGTCTATTTCTTGCTAAATGTTGTTTCTTGCTAAAAAGAAACAATTGCCTATAGTGGGGCTACTATCTTGAGGGTCACCAGCCTAGTTAGCATTAGAATAAATCGTCAATTACAAGGTAGATTGAAAAGGATAGTGAAGACCATGAATAATGTACCCTTGATGTAACAAAGAATTGAAAGTACTGTAGCAAAATGCGTTGTGCAAGGCACGATCATGTACTAACTAACAATATGAATAGCATAGGCAATTTCAGGTCAAGTGAAAGCGAGATATATAAGATTGTTGACAAGCTATCAATAAAGTGTAGGGGATTCGAAAGAGGAGCCCATTCTTTGACATCAAAATTGGCATAGGTCTCGGTGGGAGTTGTAACGATCTTGTTGTTGGTGAGTCTGACTTAGGAGATAAGATCAGCGGCATATTTGGCTTGTGAAAGATAATAACTAGAGGAATTTGAATGAACCTCCAAGCCAAAAAAAAAGTAGCTAAGTCACCTAAGATCTTTCATTTCAAACTATTGACTAAGATATTGCTTGAACTTTTTTTTTTTGGTCAAAAGATAGAGATCATTACTAATAAGTTGTGGAACCACAACTAAGTTCGGAATCGTTACATAATAAAACCCAAAGTGGATGAGGGGGATATAAAATCCAATTGCAAGGAAGACGGTTGTCCCGGTGGGCTCTTGCTATCCAATCGACGGGCTTGTTTACTCCTCTATGCACGTAAGAAACGGAGACGCCTTTAAGTTGGGCCAATAGCACTTTGCAATCCTCTAAAATTAGTTCCACTGTCCATAGGCTTGGTGCAAAGCCCATCAAACTGTCCATCACAGTTTTGCAGTCAGATTGTACTTCAATCTTCAAGTTCTGGTCGAGCGTGGGGCTTGTTTCTTCTCTCTCCTTCTTTACTTTCCACAGAGCTGCACGGATAGCCAAAGCTTCTGCTTTCAGAGGTGAGTCGGCTTCAATTCTTGCTGCAAAACCATCCCTGAGGACCCCGTTCTCATCTCTACATAGCCCGGCAATTGATCCCTCTCTCTGGTTTTCAGTCCACGAAGCGTCGACGTTGATTTTCAGGTGACCTTTCATCGGCGGCAACCACTTTCCAGCAACGCCTGCAGAATTTTTGCTGTGTTTTGGTCTTTTCGGGTTCCACCTGTTAAAGCTTTCCAAATTTGCTTCTACCTCTTGCACAGCTTCTTGCGGTTGCGGAGGCTCGCCTTTGAAGACCATTGCGTTTCTGATCTTCCAGATCTGCCAGAGGGTGCCCTCTACCAGCTCCTTCGGCTGAGGGTTTCTCTCCGAGGTAAGGACTTCAAGTAGCCATTTGTCTATTCTTGAGATATTGCTGGGGGAAGGGTTCAGCTTTAGCTTCTGATTTGCCCAGATCTGGTGCGTCCATTCGCATAGGAGGAATAGATGTTCGGGTGTCTCTAGCATACGGTGGCACATGGGGCAGCTTGGATCAGGTATCATCTTTCTCCTATATAGGTTCTCCTTCGTGGGTAGCGCATTAGTACAAAGGCTCCAAGTAAAGAACTTGACCTTTGGTTGGGTGTGGAGGTCCCAGATCAGGTTCCATAGCTTCTTGGGTTGCTGGTATGATGAGGATGCATGTGCCGATGTCTGGTTGTGTGCTGTTTGGATTTTATTGTATCCACTTTTGACTGAGTAGATGCCGGATCTGTTGTTGGTCCATATGATTTTGTCTTTGTTTGTTGTGTGACTAAGCGGTGTCTCGAGTATCTCTTTGACTAAGTCGTCGTCGAACTAGGTGTTTAGTTTATGCTCATCCCATTCTTTGGACTCTTGGTCGATTAACTCAGCCACATATTTGGGTTCTCCTTGGTTCTTTGTCCTCCTATGCAACCTCTCGCTAACCATTGGTCTTCTCTCACTCTAATTTGCGATCCGTCTCTTACTACCCATCGTATTTGCTGTTCCATCACCTCTCTTCCTTGTAATAGACTTTGCCATCCCCAAGACGGTCGTGATCCCATATTTGCCTTCATGAAATCTCCTATGGGGAAGTATAGTCCTTTCAGCAATCTACTCCACAAGGTTGAAGGGTCTTGTATGAGTCTCCACGCCTGTTTTCCGAGCATAGCCTTATTAAAGGCAACAAGGTCCTTAAATCCCAAACCCCCATTGTCTTTTCTTTTTTTCAACTCCTCCCACTTTCTCCAATGGACACCTTTCTTTGCACTGCTCTTTTGCCACAAAAATGTGGCAATCTTTTTTTCAATTGATCTGCATATCGAAACCGGCATCTTAAAAATTGACATGGCATATTGCGGCAATGCTTGTACAACCGTTTTAATAAGTATTTCTTCCCCATTTTTGACATTATATTCTCTTTCCACCCCTCAAGTTTCATATTAACTCTTGCTAGGATCCATGAGAACATCTTTTTCTTTGATTGCCCCCAATCCGAAGGAATGCCTAGATATTTCCCTGTTTTTTCAATGATCAGGACTCTTAGTTCTTCTGCCATATTCCTTCTTAATTGATGTGGGCAGCAGCTGCTAAAGTAAATACCTGACTTGTTTCGGTTTATGGCTTGACCGGATGCATAACAATATTGATTCAATAGGTTTGCCATGTTTTGACATTCCTTCACTATGCCATCGAGGAAGAAGATCGCATCATCCGCAAAAAGTAAGTGCGTGAGTGTTGGACAGCTTCTATTCAGTTTAATCCCTTTTACATTGCCATCTCTAAGTGCTTTTTGTATTAACAAAGACAGCACATTAGTCATCACAATAAATAAGTAGGGAGAGAGAGGGTCCCCTTGCCTTAGACCCCTAGTCGGCTTGAATGCTTGAAGAGGTTCTCCGTTCACTTTGATGCTGAAGGTAACGGTTGATATACATGTTTTAACCAGCGAAACCCAGTGATCGCTGAAGCCCATTTTGCTCATGCACTCGCACAAGAAGTTCCATTCCACTCGGTCATATGCTTTTTGCATGTCAAGTTTAAGCACAGCTTGAAACTTCCTTTTCATTTTCCTGATTCTCAATTGATGCAGCACTTCTTGGACAATTAAAATATTGTCTTGTATTTGTCTTCCACCTACGAAAGCATTTTGCTCCATTTCTATCAAATTAGGAAGCTAGGGCTTCAACCTATTTGCCATCACTTTTAAAATTATCTTGTAACTGAAATTACAAAGGCTGATGGGCCTATATTGCGCTATAGATTCTGGGAGAGTCACTTTTGGGACGAGGGTAATGTGAATTGTATTGAGGGAAGGGTCTAGAGTACCTGAAACAAATAAGTTATCCACCATTTTATGCACGTCTTCTTGGATTAGCTCCCAATTATGCTGGAAGAATTGTCCATTTAAGCCGTCTAGCCCCGGAGCCTTAATGGCTCCCAGCTGGAATACTGCTGATTTTACTTCCTCCATTGTGACTTTTGCAGTTAGAGCTTCATTCATGGCATCTGCTACTAAGCAAGGGCATTGGTCTAGCACCGGCTGAAAATTTCTAGGGCCGACTGAGCCATAAAGGCGTTGATAGAAGGTAACAATGTGTTCTTTAATAGCCTCAGGATCCCTACACCAGTTCTGGTCATCAAGTTTCAACATAACAATTCTATTCCTTTGCCTTCGTTGCACAGTTGTAGCATGGAAAAATTTCGTGTTCCTATCTCCCCATTTCAACCACGCTATCCTCGATCTCATTCCCCAATACATTTCTTCATATTTCCACAATTGTTCAATTTGCAACTTAAGCCTCTTTGCTTCCTCCTTTCTCGATCCCGAATCATTTTTGTCAGTTATATTTGTAAGCTCTTTTTTAAGTTCCTCAATCCTTCTATAGGCATTGGAATATTTATCCTTGCTCCAATTGGTTAGGGCATCAGCTATCACATTCAGTTTTTCAGGCAAATTCAGCTGGGAATTCAGTTGATCATTCCACACAGATTGCATAATTTCTCTACATTCAGCATCCTCCATCCAGTACGCTTCAAATCTGAATACTCTTCTCCTTTTCTTTGACCGGGGGGGTATAATGATAGTAGAATCGGGCTATGGTCTGAGCCAATGGCGGGTAGGGCGTAGGCTTCTGCCTGTAAGAACATAATTCTCCATTCTATGTTGCAAAGCACTCGATCTAACCTCTTTTTCACCTACTCCTCCCCATCTCGGTTGTTTGTCCAGGTGAAGGCACATCATTTGCTTTCCATATCCATGAGCGCACAATTATTCAATAGGTCCCTGAAGGCTGCCATTCTATAATAATCGGTCACCCTTTTACCATACTTCTCCCTAGTGATATAAAGTCTCATTAAAATCTCCAATGCATATCCAGGGTAAGTTGTTTCTCCCGTGAGTCATTCTCAATTGCTGCCATAGTTGGAGTCTTTCGTGATAATTTGTCGAGGCATGTAGGAAAGAAATCCTCATTTTGTTGTCACAATTCAGGTCACAAGTGACCTCAATCATCTCCCTCGAACTCGAAACTAGTTCAACGATACATCATTGTTCCACATTAAAGCCAGCCCCCCAGCGATCCCTATCGGATTGACAACCCTCAAATTCTGGAATTTCAGCCGCTTTGTTACCCTTTCCACTGCTAATTCTTTATTTTTAGTTTCCATTAAAAATACTAAACTTGGCTTTTCTTGAGCCATTAAGGCTCTAAGATGCTGGAACGTCAGGGAAGTGCCCAAACCCTGACAGTTCTAGGACAAAAATCTTCATTTAAACCCCGGTGGCTTATTAGGGCTAGCCACCAAAGCCCACTCTTCCATTTCTTGGACTTTGAAATGCCAATATGATCATCGCCAGTAATAACCATGTCATCCACATACAAGAGTAGTATAACATACCCACGAAATGTCCATCAAACAAAAAGAGCATGATCATAGGAAATGGATTTGAAGCCGAGAGATTCCATGGGAGAGCTAAATTTAGAATACCATGCACGAAGAGCCCGTTTCAAACCATATAATGCTCTACGTAATGGATACACTTTCTTAGAAGAATAATTATATACAGGAGGAGGCATCATATAGACTTCTTCAATAAGATCACCATTCAAAAATGCATTTTTAACATCCATCTGAAAATAGAGACCAGCGCTTAACTGTAGCAACATCAAGAAGACTATAGATAGAAGTGAGACATGCAACAGTAGCAAAAGTCTCTTCATAGTCAACTCTATATTCCTGGGTAAAGCCTTTTGCGACTAGCCGAGCTTTACAACGATCCACATTACCATATGCATTTGTTTTAATTTTATATACTCATTTACAACCTACAATGGACTTATCGGGCAACAAATCAATCAAATCCCATATATGAGATTTATCAAAAGCCCATAACTCATCTACCATTGCTTGATGCTAGAGAGGATTAGTGATTGTTTCTCTATATGTGCAAGGTTCAAAAAGAGAAGCAATTGTAAAGTAACAATAGTAATTACGAAGTCGAACATAATGTTGACTTACTCTAGTGGAGCGATGGATAGAGGATGATAGAATGTCAACTAGTGGAGAATCTGCAAATGGAGCAGACATGTCAGAAGCTGCCCAGGTGGTATCACCAATAGAACCTGCATCAAGATTAGAAGGAAGAGGAGAAGGGAATTCTAGAGAGGAGGATTCACAAATAGAAGGAGGTGTGGGATCTTCCGAAAATAAATACACTAAAGCATTAGTGAAGGAACATGAGGCGATGACTTGAAGGGCAGAAGAGAGCAGAACATCTTGTGTTCCCAAAAAGTAATATGACGAGACACATGAAGATGATTAGACATAGGATCCCAACATCTATAAGCTTTGTGCTCAATGCCATATCCAAGGAAGCAACATAAACGGGCACAATGCTCTAATATTGTGCGTTCATGTGGGAGAAGATGTACAAAATAAGCACTACCAAAGGCTTGAAGAAGACTTTAATTAGGGATACTACCATACAAACACTCATAAGGAGAAATATTACCTATTACAAGTGATGGAGTACAATTGATGGTGTACAAGCCTCTCCTAAAACAATTTTGGACGAGAATGAGACTAGAAGAGTACGTCTAATATCTAAAACATGCCTATGTTTACATTCCGCTTGACCATGTTGTTGGGAAGTCCTTGGACAAAAACGATGAACAATAGTACCATTTTGGGAGAGAATTCTAAGAAACTCGGTGTCTTTAAATTCCATGGCATTATCAAAACAAAAAACCTCAATATCTTGAGAAAATTGTGTTTTTGTCATCGTGGCAAAATCACAGTAGATACAAGTAAATTCATATCAATTTTTCATAATATAAAGTCATTTATAACAAGAATCATTATCCACAAAGATTAAAAAATAGCGAGAGCCTCCCATTGTGGGAGTTTGAGATGGTCCCCAAATATCATAGTAAATAAAATCAAAAGGAGCATGAGAGACAAATTCACTAAAATTGAAAGGCAAGGCATGATGTTTTCCTAATTGGCAAGGTGGACAATCAAAATTGTTATTATCAATAGAACCTAAATGACAAATTGAAAATAAGGATTTTAATCTAGAGGATGAAGCATGACCTAACTGAAAATGCCAAGTTTTAGATGACAGCACAACCGGCAAAAGAGTTAGGAATATCCAAGGAAACAAGCTCAAACAAATATCCCACTCTACAACTTGTCCCAATCGTCTGTCCATCTGTAGATCTTGCATATGACAATCATGAGAAGAGAAGTGGACATCAAAACCAAATTCACACAATTGTCATACTGAAATCAAATTTAGGACAATTTGGGAACCATGAATGTACTAGGTAAGGATAATGTGGATGTTGAGATGTTTCCTATGTGGCTAATTCTCATTTGAGAATTATCAACAAGGGAGATGTGAATTGAATGATTTTGATTCAAAAAAATCAAAATTGTCACCATCTCCGTTTATGAACATTTAAATTCATTTATAATGATATGCCGTTTATATAAATAAAATAAAAAAAGTATATAGTATGATGTGAACATATCCAACTTTAATATTTCGATTCACCAAACAATGGACGTGATATAAACAAATCCCATGATTTTATATCATATCCTATATTTTCCTATCCCGATTAGAAATCTGGACAACCAAACGTAGCTATAGATGACATGGCGATTATATGGCACTATGTGTCTAATGACGTCAACACAAATGGAGAGTTGTCGGCGCATGCAGGCGCCTAAATCTCATGCACAAAAGCTCCTAGCGACGAGTGAGGGTGCGTGGCAAGGCCATTGGCGGCGAAACTTCGCTAGATGGCTCGGCAAAGGGTTGTCGGAGCTGGGTTGGTGTTTATTTTTGTAAATAGATAGTGGAGGATATCCAAATCACCTATAAATAGTGATGGGCGACCTGGGTTCAAGACGCGATGGCGCGTGGCAATGCGTGTGGTGGATTTCGGCGTCCAGTGGGGATGAAATTTTAGGGTATGGATCATCTGAAGGCAGTAAGTATGATGGCAATGTGGGTGTTTTGAAATAAGCATAGAAAGGACATTGAACAGCAACTAAAGGCTTCGGCCTTATTGTAAAAAGGCAAGAGGGACACAATTAATGGGCCTGGCGTCATGGCCACCGCCATGAAAAGTCGCAGCCAATGCAGCTAGCATTACTAAATAGACTCAACAAGTCTTCCTCAAAAAACAATGATTCCAATACCATTTTGAGAATTGTATTGATTGAAAAATGCAATATTTTGCACATATCTATGAAAAAGACATGAGACTGTATATAAGTTTTAAAGCATAATTATGTAAAGTAACAAAAATCAATTACATCAAATTAGAATGGATTAAGATAAATTTCTTAAATATATTTATATCTCTAAATGAGGAAATCATAAAGGCAATGTTGTTGGAATTCATGTCATGGTATTTGAAACAAGAGTGGCATTATCTTGGACTTTCTTTATCATTGGACAATGAAAAAGCTGATTATGTTAAGTAAGTTGAACTTGAGCAAATTTTTAAAAGGCTCATGGGGGTAGAAATAGGTAGCAGATCCGCTCGGGGTGGGAGATCCCATAATATCACTTCCTATTCTTTCCTTCTCGGGAAGATAAAGGTAGAGAATAAATTAAGGGGCTAACGATAATGAAGGTAAATACCATATCAGAACATAAGTTCCGGCTACCTCCGGGTAGTTAATATAGCAAGTACTTGTACCTGAGGTGAGGATGAAAATCATGCTACAAATCTGGCTGCCTAGCGGCAAGTCAAAACAACCGACTGACAGACTGTACCCCCGTTGTTTTGACTTGCCGTAAACTCCGAACTCATTAAATGCTCCACTTACATCTTTAGTTTACTCGACTGACTCTAAAGAATGCAATTATCTTGGACTTTCTTTATCATTGGTCAAGTGAACAGATTATGCAAATCAAATCCCACGACACCGAAACCTTAGAAGACCAGCAGCCTGTGTTGACAATTGAATATGGGAGTACGTACCGCCGAGAATCATTCCCCAAATTCATGACGCTCTGTTTCGTCAATAATGGCGAACCCCCACCCTGTAGTACGGATCAAGCGACCTCGCCCGTGACGACTTCTCGTGCCAGGGCATCGACCAGCAAGCAACCAAAAAATAAAGAAAAAAAAAAAACCCAAAGCCTTATCTCTCTAAGCAGGAAAAAGAAGTGCATGATGGTACATTGATCGTGGAGTAGACAATGATCATCTTTCATCTCGCCACACGCCAGTCTCGAGCTTGTCGTGACGAGGACCCGAACCCGAGGACAAGGAAACCGACTTCCCTTGTGAACAGTAAGGACAATGCACTCGGTAATGCAGGCTAAGTTATGCGATTTCTTGCACCAGCAACTACGGCATTCCAGGTCCACTCCTCCCGGAGAAGTCCCTGTCATGGAACTCGAGATTCTCGTGAGAACGATTGGGAAGATAGTAATGTCGCCCACCTAATAGTTTATTCAGCGAAGTCAAGCCCAGTTTCTCGAAATCTGAGTAAAAGACCCATCTGCTATCAAAAAGGCTTTGGTCTTTTCCTCCATTCTTCGTGCTCAGCGAGGGAATTTATTCTTCTTCTACTGCTTCTTCCGAGCCATACCTAATACTCATGCTTTAGGCAGAAGATATGTTATTTTAGTACGGCCACAGGAGTGGCCTCGTGATTCTTGGCCAGATCAGAGAAAATGGCACAACTTGCTTGACGCACTAACCAATCTCACATGTCACACATACAAATGCACTGTCTCTTCACACCCTTTTTTACTTTCAAGGACACTTCATCTTCCTAGCACTTTCCGATCTCCCTCCAAGATGGATTCTTCAACCAATCACTCGAAAATATTGTCGGTTTTGCTCCTTTTCTCAGTACTGATCATTGTCGAATCATGTCACCCTGTGGACCGAGAAGCGCTGCTTCGCTTCAAGTCCGGGATCACGTCGGACCCTTCCAACCTCCTCCAGTCGTGGGGCCCGTCGTCCGACTGCTGCGCCACCTGGGCCGGCGTCACGTGCGACCCTTCCACCGGCCGGGTCGTGAACGTCTCGCGCCCGGGCCTGTCCACGGGCGATGACTTCCCGGTGGACACCTACATGTCCGGCTCGCTGTCCCCGTACCTGGGGAACTTGACCTCCCTCCAGCTTCTCGACCTCAGCAGTGTCAAGGACTTGCGAGGCCCAATCCCGCCCGAGCTCGGGAGGCTGTCGCGCCTCACCATCCTGTTCCTCGACTCGAACAAGCTCACGGGGCCGATCCCAGGGACTTTCCGGCACCTTTACAGGCTGAACAAGCTGTATTTGAGCAATAACCATATTTCAGGATCCGTTCCTCCATCTGTTTTTGGATCATTGAGGTCACTCGTCGAATTAGGCCTATCGGGAAACAGATTGTCTGGGAAAATCCCGTCTTCCATCGGGAAAATGGGAATGCTGATCAAGCTAGATCTTCATGAGAACAGATTCTCTGGCGGTATCCCTTCTGAGATTGGCAACCTCAAGAATCTCAAGTATATGGACTTGTCTGAAAACCGATTAACTGGGCGTATTCCTTATTCTATCGGCAAGCTTTCATCGCTGGTATTGTTTTACCTTAACCAGAACAAGATTCGCGGAAGCATCCCGTCTTCCATTTCCGGACTCGGATCTTTAGTGTTCTGCCAGTTTTCAGAAAACAAGTTGACAGGAAGAATACCGGCTTCCATTGGCAACCTTACCAACATTCAACGGCTGATCCTAGAGAACAACATGCTCGGTGGCAACCTGCCTCACACGATCGGCCATCTCACAACCCTCACCGACATTCTCTTCTCAAACAACCATTTCGTGGGACGAATACCATCGAGCTTCGGGAACCTGCAGAGCCTCCAGATCCTTGATCTATCAAGAAATCAAATCTCTGGTCCGATCCCGACCGAGCTATCGAAATTGAAGAACCTGCAGAGCTTAGACCTTTCTTACAATCCACTAAGATTAGCGACCTTACCGAGATGGCTTCAAGAAATGAGGCTCTTCATTCTGCGTCTGGCAAAGACTGGGATCGAGGGGCCGCTTCCGAGGTGGTTATCATCCTCGTCTCTGTCCACGCTGGATTTATCAAGCAACGCATTGACCGGGAAGCTGCCCCGATGGGTCGGAAACATGAGCAACCTTTCTTTTCTCAACTTATCAAACAATGGCTTCCAGTCACCGATTCCAAGCGAGTTCAAGAATCTCTCCCTCCTAATGGACCTCGATCTCCATTCAAACAGGTTCACCGGCCGCCTTAACTCTGTGTTCTTGAAACGCATCCAGGACCCTCTTGGGCGCTTCAACTCCATCAATCTCTCAAACAACATGTTCCGAGGCCCCATCGATGATAATGTCGGAGAGATGGAGGCGATGACCTCCATCACATCGTTGATTTTGTCCAACAACGTACTCGGAGGATCTATACCGAAGTCAATGGGGAAATTGATCCAGATACAGACACTGGAGCTTGTGAATGACGGGATATCGGGCAAAATACCAGAGGAACTTGGCAATGCCACCGCACTGGGGACGGTTCGGCTTTCGCGGAATAAGTTGAGGGGTGGGATCCCGAAAGAGTTGCTGAACTTGAAGGGACTTCAGGAGTTCGACGTTTCGCACAATTTGTTAAGTGGGAGAATTCCTCCTCATAAGGCCAACATTCCCGCATCCGCTTTTTCAGGAAATCCAGGACTCTGCGGTGCCCCTCTTCCTCCTTGTAAGCATCGATAGTTCATCTATAGCAGCGGCTCTTTTCCTCGCTCTTTCAATAACGACGGTCCAAGGGAAGCTCATAGGAAAAGGTTCCACACCAACTGCATTAGAAGAGCTTCAGTGAAATACGCGAGTATGTAATAATTGATGAAAAGAGCCGTAGCTTTTCCTTTTTCCTTTGGTGTCCCAAGATTGTATCAGTTCATTCTTTTGCATAATAATACCAGAGCTTGCAGATAATGCTTTCACCGCGGTAATTCGTATTGATGCCAATACAGGCAAAGCGTCGACATTTTTCACATCTCAACAAACTGAGCACAGTGGCCTCTACATTGTACCGAAAGATTAACTGTAGTAGCTTGAGGGGTTACGGCCGACCCGTTTTTCTCTTGATTTTATTTGCGTTCTAATGTCAATGGCTCAGGAAACGTGCCTGCATGCGCAGCTCATATCAGAGTTACATCACATGTTACCACTCCAAAAATGCTTGTACCTTTCTGCATTGTTCTTCTAGCGAACCCTGTCATTTAGCTGGTTGTCTTCCTGCTGAGGCAGAACGGAAGAGAATAGAATACAATCAAAAGGCCTTGAATTTCCAAATTGCCAGCTTAGTCACTCAACAATCCACTTGTAGTAAATCTTAAACAGAATGAAAAGCAGTAACGTAGATCTTTTGGTTTTTTTATTTTAATTTCTCAGGATGCTTCTGGAGATTGAATCCAAAGCACTTCCTTACACGAGCAAAACATACGCCAGAAGCTCTTCCCACCATCCCATACATTATTCCTCCGAGGAGTCTTAATTTTAAAATGAAGAAGAAGAAAAATTGAAAGAAAGGCTGATTCGACATGCCGAATGATGATCGTCGCTTCGCGATGGAGCGAAAACGTGATCACGGGTTGTGCAAACGACATATTTATTGCAAAAGAGGTCAAAAGACAAAGCGTGCTTCGCTTTACTCTTGTTCCAACTCTCTTCATGAGAACTTGTTATAACAAAATAATTTTAAATCCCTACCTTTTCTAACCAGCACCAGTGGTCTAGTGGTAGAATAGTACCCTGCCACGGTACAGACCCGGGTTCGATTCCCGGCTGGTGCATCCTAATTTTTTTTTCCCTCCCTTTTTCCAACATATTATACATTTTTGTGTTTTGCTTAAACTATTAAGAAAAATCAAACTATAATATTTTCTTGAAGTCTATTTTGGCTTGCTTGCTTTACATGCTTGTTCCCCAATGATTTTTCTTCTTTTCTCAAAGTAAATGTGAACATGTATTACTTTTTGCATTTTCTTCCCTCCCTTTTTCCAACATATTATACATTTTTGTGTTTTTCCTAAACTATTTAAAAAAACCAAAATATAATATTTTCTTGAAGTCTATCACGGCTTGCTTGCTTTACATGCTTGTTCCCTAGTAATTTTTCTTCTTTTCTCAAAGTAAATGTGAACATGTATTAATGTTTGCATTTTCAAATGAATGTTACGATGAATATTTTGTGCATAAAGTATTCCCCGGTCGATGTGTGTCTTATAATATCAATGTGCATATCAACAAATTCTAGTAATACTAATTAATGAGAGAATGGCACTTGAACATTAAAAAATAATTCATGAACACAATTGAACCAATAAAAAAATTCCAAGAAGACATGAAGGGGCAGATAAATGCTCATGAATTTAATTATACCAAAAGATTTGTTCATTAGAAGTCCTAAAACTTATTGCAAAAGTGCAATCAATCTTAAAACTTGTAAAGAATGTAATCAAGTCCTAAAATTTATCAAATTTGTGCAATCAAATATTTTTGTTAACACCATCAATTTGACTAACGAAAAATCCGAACGTGGAATTTTTAAATTAATTATTATTTCCTACATGGCATATTTTATTAATTTTATTCAATTCTTATTTAAATTAGATTAAAAACTTAAAAAAATAAATATTATTAGAAAAAGAAAATTGAAGAAAAAAAAGGGAGGGGATGGAAGGCTCACCAGTGGAGCTGCAAAAGGGACAACAACCTTCGCCGATCCTGGGTGAGGGTGGTCGGCCCTTGCCCGACCAGGGCAAGGGCTTGCAACCAACCTCGCCAATCCCAAGCGAGGGCCAATGAGGCTTTACTTAAGGCAAAATGACTTTATTGCATCTTTTAAAAGTTTTAGAATATAATTATACTTTCGCAATAATTTTTAGGATTTTTTAGGATTTTTCATGTTTGAGAGAGGGAGAGTGTACAAAGATCGTTAATTGTCTTTATTTTCTCAATTAAAAACCTCAGCATTGAAAATGGCTTGTTGACTCTTACCAACCCATTTTTCAACATTCAAAAATTCCTCAGTTTAAAAATCGAAAAAACAAGACAAAAACAAAGCATTCCTCGAGAAAAATAAAAGGTTCCAAAAAGACAAACGCCACACGTGGAGAGCAGCAACCAATCACGACACGACACGTGAACAGACAGCTGTTGGCGGCTATGTTGACTTTTTCGGAGCCGGCTCTTCCGAAGACTCGACTTGGGTTTGTCCGTTTCAAAAGCCGTCAACTATTAGAATACGAGAAGCCTAGTCACCTCCTCTTAGATTTTGTAGTCTTCTAGTCTCTTCTAAAATTCGTAATAAATACGAAATATATGGACGAACCTATAAAATCATTTTTACTCAAATAAAAAAACAATGTCACATATAAAAATACGTATAAAAGGGTTGAATATTATAATTACATATTTGGTCAATATGCATAGATAATTTCAGTTTACTCCATCATGACAATACACAATACGAGAAAAGAATATAGATTTTAACAAGTAAGATTGCTTTTTGACAACCCACTATCCTTCATTCAATTTTTTTTTTTTTATGTCAAACCTCAAAAGTATAAGGCTTCCATTTCTTGATCGAGGGCACGAGCGGTTTATCTTCGACCAAACTGAGCAGACAAAATCAACATGATGCACAAAATCCGTTTGGAGTATCACCAAATCGCAACACTGAATTAAAAGAAAAAAAGAAATAGATAGGGCATGCCAACCCGGCTTAGGTACAGGGCCACTTCTCACGGTTCCCACCATCAAACGTCATATTTCCATTATGTAAATGTAACAATGGGAACATACAATACAAGACTGCGCAATCAAACGATTAGCTCCATAAAATAGTTTAATATTACGAGTGGGAACTCTCTATAACCTAAGTTAAATAGGTAATAAGAACTTCTCTAAGTATCTTTCATTAGTGACGGAACATGGCAGGAGGACCTATTCTCTTTTTGTCGCGCATGCGTAAGCGATAACGCACGAAACGTGTGAGTAAAATCTTAGAATAAGTTCGAGTAATCGCTAAGTCGAATGATGTCTCTTCTTGTTGGAGGGAGAAAGAGAGAGGGACGAGTGAATCATTGGAGTCGGAACATTTGGCGACAGAAAAGCTGCCTTTAACTTCGGCCTGCATTGCTTCTTCTTTTTTCACTGACTTTGCTTCGAAAGGGAGTGCGTTGTGCTATGCCCTTATTGTTTTACCATATGTGCCTAACTCTTGATAAGCGCCTGCAAAAGTTTGAAGCATGGAGGATGCTGAAGGAGGAGAGGGTGTTAGATTGGGCAATTCTTGAATCTTATTAAAAGTGTGTTTTGATTTTTAATTTACTGATTTTTAAGTAAAGGTTTATCATGAAAAAACCCGAACTTGTGCATTTATACTTGTAACAAATTCGACATTCAGTAGTTTCCGTAAAACTAGATTAATATTACAAAAAATCATAAACTGGCAAATCTATGATAAATAAAGGGTAAAAATCAAACTAGTATATCCGTCAACTGGTACATGCCATCTAATTTAATAGTTTAATAATAAAATTTAATAGAAACTAATGAAGACTAAATTTTTCACAAATGTACCAATTTGAGATTTTTTATAGTATCGACCCTTAAGTAAATGACGTCGTTACAGTGCATAATTCTTCCAATTTGAATGTGTCTCGAAACATGGTATTTTCACTTGTAGATAACTTGACTAGTGTTTTGAGAGCACTTGTGAATGGGGTCTTATTAGTGATGCATTTAGGAGAAAGTGCTCATGTTCTTTTTCGACTTTTGCGAAAGTTAAAAAAAAAAAAAAGAAGGTGCGTTGATGAGTGTTTTTGAGCTCTCGTTAATTACACTTAATGAGGAAATATTTTCGTTCTCAAATGCACACGGGTTGCGCCTAACCCTAGAAAAAAGTGTGTTCGAAATGTTTTTCTAAGGTGCTTAGGCTTCTGACCCAAAAAAGAGTTGCTTAGACACTTTAAAAAATAAAATAAAAACCCTTTGGAGGTTTCTATTTTCCTTTCCCGGGCGGCTTTTGATGTCCAAATTTACCAAGCCAATGGCAGTTAGATTTTTTATTTCTGTCTTTTCTCGCTATGATAAAGTCAAATAATTCAGTAAAGGGCATTTATACTGTAGACATTTATTTTGCCAGCAGGCTAGCACGAGGTCGGAATTAGAAGTTTACAAACGCAACTAGCGTAAGGGTTTTCAAAGATGAGAGAATAGGTGCGATATATTAAAAGCCTGAACAACGGCTGTCTTCCCACTTGGTGGGGTCCCAAACGAAATTAATCTGAGCCGATTTTTAATGGTAGTAATTAAATTAAGAGGGAAAAGAAAAGTAAAATAGTATATTATGAGCAACTATTACCATCCGAAAGACTATTTCCATCTTCTTATTAACTTATAACACTTCTTTTCATGTTGAATTGACTATATTATTCTTTGTGGATCTCACTCTTAATTTAAGATTATTTCTTACCTTTTTTTCTTCATTTTCTTTTGTTTCAATTTTTCTAGAGAGAAATTACCCATACTTCTCTCCAACAGACGGTACTTGAATCCTGGGGTCATCCTCTCCCGGTCCTATCAGGTGACTTGGATCATTTTTGCTGGCGAGAAAGCTCTTGGCGTGGAACTCCATCAGGAAGAAGAGATTGCGGGTCCATTGGCACTCCTTTGTGGGACAATGCCATAGTGCTCGCTATCAGCTTAATCTTTAGCTCATTGCCAAGCGCAGGCTTCCAACGCAGCCCCTCCTTTTGTTCTATGGTAGAATTGGAAGTGCTACCTATGCGTTTTGTAAGAGTATGCCCGACTCTATTGATCACTTGTTTTTTTTTATTGGTGTGTCACGGCTGGTGTTGCTTTCTTTTGGGCTTCCAAATGCAATTTGCCTTGGCGCAACAGAACTTGGAGGAAGAACCTCCGTTGGGCCGCTACCTATTTGATGGGTAAAGATTTCTACGAGTGCATTGCCCGTTTTTCCTTTGGCACGCTTTGTCATATCATTTAGAAAAACAAGAATAACATCATCTTTAGAGACCAACCCCTGACGGTCCCAGCCATGAAGAACCACCTCTTCAAAATGGTTCGAGATAAGGCTATCACCTTTAGGAACATCAAAGATAATTTCAAAAACAGAAAGTTGTAGAGAAGTTGGGGCCTAGATCCGATTATTTTCACTAGGGACCCGTAGGTAGTTCGTTCCAACGGTGACCTCTTCCATGCCTATGGCGCTTTTGTAGCCAGTTGACCATGCCGTGCTTCTTTTTGGCTAGGTGTTGTAGTGTTTGTGCCGCGTTTTGCGGCTTTTTCATCTCGTCACCCTTCCACTCCTTTTTGTTCCTGCATTTGAAGTGTACGTTTCTGGTGACAAGATTTTTTGTACATTTGGCCTTCCCTCAATATATCTCTTACCTTAACAAAAAAAAAAATATATTTTTTTAAAAATGTGGGGACCTATTATTGAATTAAAATTATTTCTTGTATACTGTTCTTCTTTTTATTTTTTTTTTCCAAAAAAAAAAAATCATTTGGTATATAGCTACTAATTATTTGACAAAAAATTTAATTATTTTGTTAATGAGTTGTATATTTCTTTTCTTTTTTACACGGAAACTATTATTTAAAAATAGCCTAAGCACAGTTTAGTGTAAAAAGGACCATCAACCAATTTTAGTATGCACTCTTTTTTTAATTATAAATTTTGCATGCATCATTATGTTATAGACAGTGTATATTTAATTGCTCAACTTTCATTTTATTTAGTGAATCCAATTGTCAAACTCTTAATTATTTATTGTATGATGCATTAGATATTTGGAATGACCCTAATACGTTTTACTATTTATAGCAACAAACTTCAAGAGGATTATCAATCAAATGAGATCTAGTCTTTGTTCTCTAACTTGCAATAGAAATATTATGTTGATCACGATAACTACTTCCCTTATCGCAACAAAAAATAACATACTTATCTCTATTTCACCTTTTCATAAAGACAACATAACCTTGACAAGAAGATGCATCCATACACTACTCAAAAGATCCTTTGATCCTTGAAAAATTACTTGGTAAAGTTTCAAATGAATTCGTAGACACTATTAATAGCTATTCTCATTGCGCAATTTCATCATCAATAGAAACATTTGAGCAAAAATAATATTGTCTTCCACATGCACTGCAAAAAACAATGCATTGAAAGATGAGTAACCACAATATTGAAGTTGAAATTTACAATCATGAGGATCATTTGGTAAATAAAGTAACAATTTATGAAGATAACTAACAAGGCTGTCTATTTAGAAATAAATCAAGGTTACTAACATTCGAATAATGCCTATCTATTTAGAAAAAAAAAAAAAAAGCAGGTTTTTCTTTTTAGTTGATATAAAAATAATTTCCAATTTATCTGTAGATTTCAATCAAATACTGGAAAAATAATTTCATTTTCTTGGAAAATTACTTATTGGAAGACATTTTCTAAAATACAAACTTTTTTGCGAAACAAACATAACCTTAATGAGTGAGTACTCATCTACATTCTCACGAGTTATAGGCTATTTGGACCTCACATGCAAAATCAATTGGTAGTTTTAAAGATTGGAAATAACTCACTTGATATTTTTCTGTGAAAAATGATAATGTTCATGGGGCGGGTCTCTTTGGTCAGATCATAATTATAATAGCCGAAACAATGCTTTTATCTTCAAAACTTATATCTTTAATAAGCGGGCTAACGATATATACAACAAAATTTGGTATCGCCTTTTACATGAAAAGCCAAGCCTTACGAGTGAAAATAGAAGATCCGAACATGGCTATATATCGAACAATCGATGGCAGATTCGATAATAATAGGAAGGATAACAAGAGTAACGGACAATAAGAGATAGTGTTTAGGATTCATTTATTTGGGAGATACCATACATTTTTTAAGCTCTCATCATAACCGTTCGAGGATAACTTCGAAACAAAGAAAAGAAAGAAGCGATTGACAGAAGGTTTCATCACGAAAGATGGCTTAAATGTTCTGAATCAATAAATTTTAGGCAGGGACTTTCAAAAACTGAACAGATTCAGCGGGAAAGATATGCACTAAACTAAGCAAATCAGCGGCGAAGAATGCGGTATTTTCGTGGGGAAAATTACTTAAAAGGAGTCAAAAGCGATGGCCCCAAAAAATTTTCCGAAAGAAGAAAAGTAAAAGGAGCTGTAGAGGAAAAAACCGATAAAGGGTGGCTGAGTCCCTTGGGATATTCAACATGATTTTGTTGTGATGTGATTCCTTGTCCCAAACTTTCAAAATCAAAAACTTTGACGAAGACGAGCTCCGTTTATTTAAAAAAAATGAATGTATTAAAATATAAACTTTTAAAAATAATTGTTTATATTATTAAAAATAACTAATAAATGAAAAGCATTTTTATTATTTATAATAGTGAAAATAATTTACATCCATTCATTTTTATAAGAGATACAATTAATTATTTTTAGGAAAATTGATTCAAATTACTCATTCTTGGTGGAGAACGGAATGAGAAAATCCATTAATTATATGGACAAGGTCAACAAGGACTAGATGTTTTATAAATACGTGGCTTTTTTATCATTTACATGTCATGCATGCAAAGGGTTGAATATAAATATATGGGAAAATCAATAGATGACATATAAGAGGGCATCATATGTTTTAATTTATTCACGAGGTGTGCTTTCGTCGACTTTTCATTTTAATTTTATTTAATAACGGATCACCCGAGAACCTTTCAAATAAAACTGCATAAAATATTTTAAGACTCAAAAAATATTTCTGTTGAATTTTCAAATTTTACAGAGAGGTAAATGCAAATAAAAGTAAAAATATGCCCAAACAAGTATTTATTCACTGAAGTCCATAATTTTCCCAAATGCATAAATCCAATAATTCGTCGTGTAATAAAAGGCGAATCATATTAAACTCATTAATATAAAATGTAAAAACGCGTAAAAATAAACATCAAAATCTTCTTCCTTCTTTTCGGCTTGATAAATTACATAAATTAGGGTCTGCCCCCTATGGAAAACAAGCCAAATTTATCTCTCTTTCCGCCAAGGTAGAGTCATTTCTAGGAATCTTTCCACAACGAATTTTCCGATTTGAAAGCAGCCCAACCCAACCCCTCTTTTTTCAAATATTCAAATACTTTCGAATTCAAAAGAGAACAGAAAAGAAAAGAAAAAGGACAGGAAAAAGGAAAAAAAAAAAAAAAAAAGAAGAGGAAAAGAGGCGAGGGGGCGAACCTCGTAATTTCAGAAAGAAGATCCTCAGCAAGTACTCGAGGAAGGAGGCCCGTTATCGGACGATCCAACGTATGAACGTACGAATACAGCCAGGATACGAAGTGCGACCAGGAGAGAGAGAGAGAGAGAGAGAGAGGGTTGAAAAAGTAAAAAGAATCGAGAGGAAATTATTTGAGTCTGCACGGACCCCCCCCTTTTATTCATCCCCTCCTTCCAATCAATGCTCCACCCAACCCACCTCCCTTCTCTCTCCTCCTCCCTTCCCTTATCTTCGTCCTTTTCTTCTTCTTCTTCCTCGTTCAGGGTAACCCAGAAGAGAAAGAATCGATTTTGACGGCTCCTCCCCTGTTCTCCCGAGTCTCTCAATTTGCATGCGTGCGTGCGTGCGGAAGCCGAGGGAAAGTTTCGGTTTTTGGCCGGTTCTGAATTGTGGGTCTTGCGTGTAATCCACGTTGAAACGGAAATGGAGTGCGTCGAGGCCGCTCTGAAGATGAGTTTCAGGAGGGAAATGGCCGCGAGGCCGTTCGTTCGGGACGAGACGGTCTGGCCTGCGGCCAGTAATTCTCTGAACGCGTCGTCTTCCGACGACTTTCTCGTGGACGAACTCCTCGACTTCTCCAACGACGAAGGCTTTGTCCAAGCGCATGAAAAAGAAGAAGGAGAAGAGCGAAACCCAAAAGAAGGAGGAGGAGAAGGAGAAGGAGAAGGAGGAGAAAGAGCAGCGGCGAAATTAATTTCCTCTGCTTCCTGCTCAGCTGAAGAGAGATTTTCAGCCAAAACAGAGGATTTTGGGCCTTTGCCCGCCAGTGAACTCAGCGTTCCGGTATCAATCGCAATTCTCTGTCATTGACCAAAAATGTTTTTAATTTTCCTCATTTTTTCCGTTTCTTTTGCTTGGATTTTTCTTCGTTTTCCCCTGAAGTGATGCATGGTGAATGAGCCAAAGTCGCAATTTTTTTTTCTCGCAGGACGATGATTTGGCGGACCTTGAATGGCTGTCCCATTTCGTAGACGATTCCTTCTCCGAATTCTCCTCTCCTCTTCCCGCCGTCTTCCCGGCGGAGAAGCCTCGGAATCCGCAAAGTCACCAGAACCGGTCCGGACCGGAGGCTCCGGCCATGGGCAAGCCTCATTTCGCGACTCCTGCTCAGGCCAAATCCCGGAGGAGCAAGCGCGCGAGGACCGGCGGCCGGGTCTGGTCCCTCGGGTCGCCGTCCCTGACCGACGCCTCCTCGAGCAGCTGCTCGTCCTCGTCGAGCTCCAATTCGCCGGCGAGTAACTGGCTCGCCTGCACGACCCCCCCGGCCCGGAAGAGCTCGGAGCCGCCCGAGAACATAGCCTACTCGGACCGGAAGCCGCCGGTGAAGAAGCAGAAGAGGCCGGACCAGCCGGCGCCGGGCGCCGCCCAGCCGCCGGCGCGGCGGTGCAGCCACTGCGGCGTGCAGAAGACCCCGCAGTGGAGGGCCGGCCCGCTCGGCGCGAAGACGCTCTGCAACGCCTGCGGGGTCCGGTTCAAGTCGGGCCGGCTGTTCCCCGAGTACCGGCCGGCCTGCAGCCCGACCTTCTCGAGCGAGATGCACTCGAACCACCACCGGAAAGTGGTGGAGATGCGGCGGAAGAAGGAGGTGCCGGGTCAATCCGGGTCCGCCCAGGCCGTCCCCAGCTTTTGAGAATTCCCCTTTTGACGGGGCGCGAGTCAATAGTTGAGAAGAACCGGACCGGTTCGGTCCGCTAGGTCCCCGCCAGAGAGAGTTAGGTCCCTTAGCATTTACCTAGAAAAACATTCATTTCAGTGGACGAATGCGTTAGATTAGGTCTAGGCAATGAAGGGAGGGTGATTCATTAGTGTACCTTTTTCTTCTTTCACAGATTTTCAGATTAACAAGTTTTTAATTCGATTTGTCCCTTTTTTCCGCCCATCAATTTGAATTTTGTCCTTTATTGCCCTCGTGTCCTCAGAAACTAATTAGTAAGCTTGCATATCTATCTATAACCATAGGTGACATTATTTGACTTCTTGGTTACACCGATAGCATTGAACACTAACTCAAGTTGAGTAAACAACACGCCCAGTTCGTTGTGCTTACGACTCGGCAGTGCTTACGACTCGGGAATCGACGGGTTCGTTGTGCTTACGACTCAGAAGTGCTTACGACTTGGGAATCAATGGGTGCGTTACGCCAAGTGTGTCTCTTCACTTACATTGGAGAGCTTGGAGAGCTTATGGAGGAGCACCCATATTGCAAAATTTGCAAAATTGGGGAGTGGGGAGTGATGTTTACTATGCGTGGAGATGAATCGATTGGCGATCGGCATGGAAATGAGGAGGGGGGGTTGAGTGTCGCAGGTGGAATGCGTCGAGGGAAAGGAATGGTGATGGAGGCAAAGATGATATTTTTGGTGGTTTGCGAAATATCTCGATGTGGACAATGGAATTGATCTTCGGTTGCTTGGGTGAAGAAGAGACGGTGGACCACCCTCCTCATCTCTCTTTGTCCTAATTCGGGCGTTGGGTTGTCAAATTTTCGAATTAACTCGCCCTTATTGGGTAATGCTAATACCGTGAGGAATCATGGTACTTGTCGAGGAAGATAGCGGGAAAATAGTAAGTTTCCGATTGAGTATAGAGAGAGATCATTACTTACATTTGTATTCAATGAAATATGTGTCGTGCACTAAGATGCGGTGTTTTTTTTTTTTCTATTGATTTGGCATGAATAGATGAGTACATAAAAGTTGACATTGTGTTTGGATTCACCGTGATTTGAAATTCATGAGCAAATATTCGATAATCAAGATGCATGCATTTATGCATTTTTTGATGCATTGCTCCTCATTCCAATAAAATCACCGAGGTTTGAACATTGTGAAATATCCTTGAAAGTAACTATGAAAATTCGTATACTTCATAAATCCGTAAATGATATGTCTTGCTTTGAGAAAATAAAAAGATGTGCTTTCATAGTAAGCGATGATGACATAAAAGTTGTATCGATAGTTTTAAGTGTTTGACCTAATGAGTAATTAATTTCTAAACTTTTGAATTTGTATAACTAGGTCCTAAGTAGGTTTTATTGGGTGCATTTTAATTCTTCAGATAAACTCAAGGCCATATTACTAGAGTGGCAAGTTGGAATTTGACATTGATTTGTATGATCGCCAACCCTTGTGGGTGGCGCAAGGGCAATGCCAGCCCCAAATTCTCAAGCACAACTTGATCTGTCAAATGCTCTCTCTCAAACTCTAATTATTCTTTCTAGGGAAAATTATCAAAAAAAAAAAAAAATTACCTATTACACTTGCATCAATTCAGTTATAAATATTTCAATTTAGTTAATTTAATCCTAAATTTATTGAGGATTTGCTAATTAAATCATAATCTTTTCAGTTGTATTAATGTAGTCCTAAAATTTTGGAACATTTACAAATTTAGTCCTATACCTTTTGTCGATTTACTAATTTAGTCATTCTAGCTAATTTTAACAAAAACTCACTGATGTTGTGATTTAGTTTAACCTAGACCATCCTACCTAACATGGTCAACACTTATAAGGACAATTTTTGCAATTTATTAATTTTTCTCTTTCCTTTTTCCTTATCTTTTTCTTCTTATCATTTTCCTTACTTTTTTTTTCCAACCTTGGGCCAATGGGCAAGGGCCGCCTTGCCCTTGGTCGACTAGGGCTTGGGCAAGGGCTCCGACCCTCACTAGGGGCCAACGAGGACCGCAATGCCATCCCAAGATCAGGCGAGGGTTGTTTAGGTAGGGTTGGAACAAAAAAGAAAGAATAAAGAAAAAAAGGAAAAAGTACATTCATAAAAAAAAAAAAATTGTCCAATAAGTGTTGGCCAATTTCGATGTAGGCAACCAATGATGACTAGACTGCCATATTTAGTGATTTTCGATCAAAATTGTCTAGAGGAACTAAATTGGCAAAGAATTAAAAAATTTAGAACTAGATTGACAACTTGAAAATATTAAAATCAAATTGGTATAAATGTAATAAGTTTTTTTTAATGTAATAAGTTTAAGGCTTCTAATATCAAAATATGTTGTAAGAGTTGAAAAAGAGCCATCTCACATTTCGGGTGTCACGTTAGCAAATTTGTCTATGAGCTCACCAAGAGGACTAAATTGCACCCAATAAAAAAGGACTCGATCATACAAATTTCAAATTATAAATTTTAATTACATGTTGAGCTAAACGTTTAGGACTGTTGATCCAATTTTCCCTTTTTAACGGTTAACAACTTTGATTGGAAACGTTGCTTAAAGCCTTTTAAGTTTAATGGGAGGTTCGAACATCGCATCTCGAGATGAGTGGATCAGGTTTTCTTCATGAAAAATTGGTGGGCTGTCCATAATTCTAAAAACAGAAAAACTGCTTTAGGATGTCTACAATATGTATAATACACGCATTCTCCATATAGGGTGCTTTTCAGAACTCAGAAGAAAAAAAATAAAATATCGATTATGTAAATAAAAGTTTAAAGACTTTTTACATAAATTGAACCACGCAATTTACACTTGAAACCATATTAACACATCCTAATTACCATCTATATTGAAGTATCTCACATTACTTGACAACGGATCCCAAATGATTTCTATATTCATGTAGTTTCCTTTGGACAGTTGATGCAATTCTTTTTGACAATGGACAGCCTCTCATTAACTTTTATCATAGAACGACGAGACACCCCAAAATCCCGGATAACGTGATAAAAAATCAAGGATTGATATAAAGCGATGGGAATCACAAGAGATATCGATCATTATATGAGACTAGCAGTCACATTTTGAAAGAAAAATCTAAAAATTGTGGAATGGCAGTCTCTTCAATGAAATTTAAGAGGACACGGCGATGAATTTCCTCGCTCACTTCATGTGTAGCAAAGGCCGCCACTAATGTCACCTATCAGTTCACTGCACATTCCCCTGTATCGGGGCAACTTGTACATTGAATCACTGGTCACCATGCCACAATCAACTTGCCTGAGCCACACGAGTTTGGGGCATTACCTTATGTCGGCCTCATGCGTTGCTCAATCCTCCACATTAAAATGGTTGTCTGTCCTGAAGTATAGGATGAAAAGAGATTCAAACCGTCTTTAACCCTCAATGCTAATGGCGCGTCATGATTATGTCTCAAGTTTGAATCCGTTGAATAAAATCCGATTTGACTTAAGTTACATGGAGACCCAATAATGGAAATAGAATATTAGGTTTATAGAGTTGGTTTCTCATACGCACACTGAGCAAATTCAAGCTTCGATTTCGGTAACCTAGAAAGATTTTAATCAACTACAAATTGTTTGTTTTGTATTATTGAAATATCTCATATCGCTTGACAACGGGATATTTTATTTAGTCTCTCTTTACATATCGGTTTAAGGTTTTGGATTGGATTTTCTAATACTTTACTAGAGTAGGTTATGCCTCTCTAGGGGTAAGCATGATTCTAGGGTAGAACTTGGAATCGAAGAACCGGACCAATAAGAACCTGTTTGGTTCCAAGTTCCAAGATATGTATAGTAGATTTCAAATTCAAAAAATTAGGGAACCTATTTCGACTGGTAAATTAGAACCTAGAACCTGAAAAAAGATTTTATGTTTTTCTTGATTTATGTTTTTGTGCTCCATGACATTTGGAATTACTAGTTCAAACTTTTATTTTATGACTGAGACTTTCACTTTGTTAATGTTTCACTTTTTTCATGTGTCTAAATGTAAGTTGTGCTCAACAAATTGTAGTGGTAAATGGTGATCATTAAAAATAATAATTCATTACAATCGTTCAATTAATAATACATATGGAACTTGAGTAGAGCATGTAATCGACTCTGGAATATGTGATAGGATAAGTTTCAAATTCATATGTGATAGGGTAAGTTTCAAATTCTAAAATATATAAGGTATGTTCTACATTCCAAAATATAATGACCTATTTTAGTGGATATGTTTTAGATTCTAGGTAGAACTTGAAACTGCTCACTCTTAACGTCGACCCTTGTTAGTCAAATTTCCACATGTCACTTAGATTTGTCAAAATGGATCATAAACTTATTTCTTAACCCATATATGATGAGTTGAATTATTATATTAATTAATTATATTCAATAAATGGGTCATATATAAGTTTAGAATATTAAAACCCAATATAATATCAGCGCTAAATGAGTCGAAAATGAAATTACAACTTATTTAAACTAAATTCATCTCTATGATTTTTTCTCCATTCTCGCCCTTATTTGATCTCACGTTCATTTACTCTACACTCTCGCCTTAATTTTGGTATGAGTTTCTCTAGATTGAGTTAAATATAAAAGTGTTTTAGAAATATAAATCGGATCGGATATGAATCACTAACTTTGCATTCTTGGAAATATATTAAATTGATCAATTTGGATCAAATCATTTTCGATTTGACTCGATTCGCCCGTCTGATGGGTCTAGCTCTAATTGTGATCGGGCTTGCATGGGAGATGGGATGTTGATATATCGCACATGCTTTGATAATAGTATTTTATACGTGATCTCCCCACATCCATCTGTCCAAATTATGGCATCAACTTTTTCGTCGAAATCGAGGGATGACGTGGGAAAATGGCTGGGCGGTTGGTCACAAGATATGCTTTCGCATGGCTTCATTGGATACATCAGGTCTCAACCAACTTCGAGCTACCCAAAAATATAAATAAAAAAGTAGGATATACACACGTAAGAAATTCACCTTGGCACGTAAAAATTCCAATACGAAATTCCGTCAGTAAAAAGAAAAGAGAGAGAGAAAAAGAAAAAGAAGAAGCTCGTTTCGTGGCAATCACGTGACGGCTGTGCCTCACCTGTCCCAACTACTCTCGATCCTTTTGTGGCAATTCTTCAAGAAATATTGCATGTCGTGAAACTGATTTGGTCAGAAGCTTAACTTGTCATTTAGCTAAATTCACTAATATATATACATACATACATATATATATATATATATATATATGTGTGTGTATTTATATATCATGTTGTAGATGCTCTAGCTTCAAATGAATAAGTAGAGGTTGCCACACGATTAATTAAATAACACATAGCATAGTAATTTGGAGGATGTTAGATGGGTCGGACTTGTAATCTAGGCAATGGCATAACTGTGATAAATGCCGGTCTTAGTGCAATATATTCTCTCGAGTAAAATGTATTAAGTGCTTCGTCACGAGAGAAAAAAAGCTCAAACCTAGCTCAAAAGAGAGGGACAAAAAGAGACAATGCAACATAGGATTGAGACTTGCGATGCTGTATTCTTAGGCCCCTACCAAGGGGAAGTGTTTGGTACATAATGCAAGCGCCGAAGGACATATTGATACAGTGTTGCTAGAAATTAAACAACAAATGGGAGAGAGAAACATAGGTAAATTAGTGGTGAAAAGCTTAGATAGACTAATTTACATCCAAAACTTTAGATATAAGAACAAATTAAAGGATAAATAATATGCGGAACAAGTTTGTGAAAGAGGTGATTAAGAATCCGAGTCGGCTATAACTTTATAATTTAGCGGAAGGAGATTTAATATAAGTAAGGTCATTTTTGGATTACATATATAAAGCCAAACAACACGATCTGCATATGATTGGTCGTGATCATTCAATTCGCCATGCTACTCTTGCAAGCTTGTTCGAGGATTTCACTTAGGGAAGTATTTTAGGTCTTAAATATGTGAGTTTGAAGTGATTTTTACCCTTTACTTTCTTTTCTCTTCTTGTAGCTTTTTGAAATTTGACTTTACACAAATGCCAAATATCTAAAAATCTTTCGAAGCATGTATAAATAATGCAATATCCAAAAATCAATTTTCCATAATTCTAGAGGACTCATGATGCTGTTTCTTTTGTTTCAAAACGTCGAAAAGACAACAGAAAGAGAAGTTCTACTTTTAAGGCAGGGTGAATGGATCCGCCCTTCCTTTTTGACCCTCATCAAAGTAGACTCTTTTTTTATCTTATTTTAGTGTTTTGACCCCCGGAATTCCCTTGAATTGCTAAAACCTCCCAAAAGGATGATGCAATGCCAGCTCATCTCTAGAGTAAAAGCAGCGTTAATACTTCCACTAAAACTTCATTTGTTGAGCGAAAATTAGGTAATTTTATTTTTTTTTTTTATAAAAATGGAAAATTATCATTATTGATAACAATTTATGTCTAAACATCTTTGTATGCAATAAAATTTTCTTTTATCTTTGTAAGTGGTTAAAACGATCATATAAAAAAAATATTTTTTTAAATCAATAGATGTTCATACCAAACTTAAGTGGCCCAAAGAAAGAAAAGCACAATAATTCTACAACGAAGTCAACGTGTAATGCAGCGCATGGGCCGGCTTCACTTTGCCCAAGTGACGTTTACATGTCTTGTTTCCTACAAGTTCTCTCTCTCTCTCTCTCTCTCTCTCACTCATCCCTTCTAATTTTTATTTTCTATGTTTATTTCTTTTCGGTTTGCCTTTTAAGTGAGCTTTCGGGACACCTTTTGAGCCTCAAAGACTAACGGATAGAAATAAGAAAAAAAAAGGACAAAAGAAAACGAAAAACAAAAAGCAAATTTTTTTGAAAAATTATGACTCGTTGATGTTAGCGATTTTCTGTCAAAATTGGATTGAATGATTACATTGAAAAATCATCAAAAAATTTAGGACTAAATTAACTAAATTAAAAATTTTAGGATTGAAACTAAATTGACTAAATTAAAAAGTTTAGGATTGAATTGATTATCATGTCATAAATTTAATCTTGTTTTGGACAATTTTCTCATGATTGAGCAGTAGTGAGTGGTGATTGTACCAAACTCCACCTAAATTAACTTTTTTTTTTAATTGGTGACTACCTACATTAATTTTTTAATTTTTGGGGCCAATCATGAAAACAACCTTTTTTTGACTCGGGATGCTGGCTCATAATGTGTCTTTGCCTTTACGTTTCTTATTATTTTCTCTTCTTTTTCGGCATGCCACCGATTTTGTGGGCCCTCCTTTCTGTTTTGGTTCGGGGCTCGAACACTGATGTTAGAATAAGATAAGGGAATTTGCCTTTTGGGCTTGATTTTTTGCTTTTTATGGAACACTTCCTTTAATTTGTCCTTTTTGACGAACGAATTATCACAGGGATTATCATGTGTATTTTCAAAAAGATCTAGTAGTTACTCACAAATCATGTTGTGCTATTCCATGATCTATTTTTCACTTTTATTGCCTATTTAGTTTCTCAACTATTCTAATTTGCTTGTAATTGCACGCTTGGTTGGGATAATCGATTCTCGATCCGGTCTGGTCTAATAGAACGGTCACTATTTTTTTTCATGTCTCAATTTGGAAATCTTATTATGCAAAGTATGATGAGGAACAAATTCAGAACTCAAGATAACTCATATGCTTCCATTTGGATATCTTATTGTCTAATTATAAACTCCTATTTCCTTGGAAACAATAAAGTAAACCCAACAATTTTTTTAAGAATAAAAAAAATTAAAAAGTATATATAGTTGGTCCGATTGGTTCTTGGTTCGGGCACTTCAATTTCTCCTAACACATGGCCAAAGCACAAATTTAGCTTAATGTTATTTGTCACAATATGTTTTTTTTTCCCTCATAGTTTATGTCCACGTAGGGAAATAATACAACTTACTAATGAAAATGAGAAAATTATCCAAAAATTCCTTAATATATTATGTGGCGGCTAATTCAATATTAAAATTTTTCAATGATATCAATTTAGTACCAAACTTTTTAATAGTTGATCAATTTAGTCATTCTAGTAAATTTTAATCGGGATGTTGACATCAAACATTCTAAGTGGCAAGGCTTACATCGACATAAAAATTTATATATATATATATATATATATATTATATATTTATCATTTTTTTCTTTCTTTCTTTCTTTCCTTTTACCTTTTTCCTTATGACAAGTGGTAGGCGGCCATAGGTAAGGGACTTGCTCACCTATTGCAAGAGAGGACGACAGTCACCTTGGCAAGTATAGCTCTCGTTGACTTGGCATAGACGAGGGTTGCACGAGCAAGGGCGACATGCCTTGACTCTCGTTGGGCCTCGGCCTCACGAGATTTGGGTGAGGGCTGATCTTTGAGGGCGACTAGGACTAAAATGGCTAATTGTCAAAAGGCCTAAAAGACTAAATTTGCACAATCAAAATATTTAAGATTGCATTGATCATCATATATATTTATGACTTTTTGGATCTTTAATGAAAAACATGTCATTTTGGAGTGATGTAATGTCACAGAGATTACCTCAATGTAATTAGAAATCACAACATGATTCACAAAAGACAACTTCGACCTTTTGAGTTATTGGGTCGATTAGGCCTTTTTAGGATCCAGTATCAGCACAAACTCTAAGTTGAAATTGATGTGGCCCAAGTGTGATCACCCTTCAGAGCCATCTTATAAGATCTGATATTATTAGAATTCATCTTAGCTATAACTACTTCGACCCACCACAATTTCTTTGTTTGTCTTTTAAACAATGAGATGTAACACTTAATTATCAAAACCATAACTTTTATTGATAGTTGAGTAGCATACACAAGCAATTCCAAAAAATAAAAAAAAAAAATCCACCACAATCTATCGATTTCATTAGATACCGAAAAACGAAATGACCTGTAACACTCAACAAGAAGGAAAACCCAAAATTCGTTATAACAAGAAAGCTTTAAAATGCAAGTTTATTTTTGTATTATTAGGCGTATGAAGCTAAACGAGATCAAATAAATCTCAAAGTTTGTATCCATTTTGCCTTCTCTTAGTGGCCATGGTCGCTCGTAGTTGTCGTCCTTGCTCTTCCTTCACCAAGGTTATCCATGCCCTCCACAGCCCGGCCACCAGCAGCCGCCGCCCTTTCCACTGCCTCCTCCTCCACCCCAACCCCATCCTCCTCCCTGTCCGCCTCCTCCACCGCCTCCACCACTACCACCGCCACCGCCGCCTCCCCCTCCTCCACTCCCGCCGCCACTGCCGCCTCCTCCTCCTCCCCCACCACTGCCTTTGCCCCATCCGGAGCCCTTGCCACTTCCTCCTCCTCCTCCGCCGCCGCCGCCGCCACCACCTCCACCACCACCCCCGCCCGAACCACCTCCGGCTCCACCGCTACTGCCTCTTCTCTTTTTCCTTTTGTGCATCTTACTTTGTTTCTTGGCACCTCCAGGACCACCCTCCACTACCGCCGCCGCCGCCTTTCCTCCTCCTCCGCCACCACCGCCGCCACCATTAGTCATGGTTTCCGCTGCATCCTGCCAGGCGGGACTCTTGTCCTTTGCCTCCACATTGTCCACGAAAGCAACACGACGTCCACGGGAAGCCTCGTGAATGGAAGTTGCGTTGACTTCTGTCTCACCTCTCTCACCCCGGCGACATGGAGCCCCGCGGTCACGCTTGGGAAACTCAGCGACCATGCAGCTACTAACAACGTAAACGTAAACAGCGCTCCGACGAAGCTCGAGATCTCCATGTCAAAACGCACCGGTCGAACTTGTCACTGCCAAAAATCAATCCGCGCCTCCCTCTTTTATACACTTCTGCATGGGCCGAGCCAACCCCCCATAATGGACACTGACACTGACAGCTATTTCGCAGAGAACAGTACCACCGAACCCTAAAGATTTCTTCCCTCACAAAAAAGCTGCCAAAAGAACAAGCAGAGCGAGCGATGATGATGGAGAGCTTGGCTTGTGGCTTGTTGTAGCCCCGGATCACGTGAACCCAACTTGCATCTAGGGTTAGATTAGGTGGATCAGACGTGAAGCTTATCTCATCCAACGGCGCACAAGTTTCTTGTATTGATATGCCTATGGTCGCAAGTCATAGACTCTGTCCCCACCCATGTATAGATCTCTTCCCACTCAAGAAAAAGTGAATAGTGCGATGGAAGGAACGAGCACCAAGCCATGACCACACTAAATAATCCCTTCAACTCCCAGCTACGTTCATAGACAACTCCCAAGTCATTCGATTGGAGCTTCTTTTCCGTTACTTTTCTCTTGAACTGAATGGAGAGGAAGATCAAATTTAGAATTCAAACGTTTCGGATCCATTCTCTGAACTTAGCCCCATTATCATCCGGTTAACACGCATGTTGGGAGCCACTTCACATTCTATGTTCTATCTCCTCTGTTTTCTATTTTCAGCACAACAGAAGATTTACGACATTAGAGCTAGATACAGTCTTAAAAGAAAGCCTGGGAAGTATTCTGATTGCTCTCTGTGGTGGCGTGCCTTTCACTTGAAGGATGAAACATGCTACCAGAGGAGAGATCCACATGTGACCCGGTCCGTATGGATAAAAGACATTATGGAGGGCATGTGTGCGATGGGTTTACACCATCATTTCTCCATGTGATTCAACGGCTTGTCACGTTCGCAAAAATCATTCCTTGCGAAATGCTGATCTCTTTTCTCTGGTCAATATCTCCATTGGGCAGAAAAAAAAAAAAAGACCCAAGGCAATTGCTCAACTGCATGTTCCTCTCGAATTATGTTGATAAGTTTTTAGTTCTGGACAAATTACATGCTAACCGCTATTTTTCACTCGACAGGTACTTCAGATGTAATTTGATATTTCCTATCGTCGGTATATGCCAAAAACATAATTAAACTGAAGTAACTAGCACCAACGCACGCATATATAAGCTGGTCGCTAACTTTGGGCTGAGGACTCTTCTTTTCTTTATTTAAACTGCGGTATCCTAAATTAGATTTCACATTATCGGGACTAATCCTTTTTGGCAAGGACACAGATGGAGATGACCTACGTATAGCTTTAAGTTCCCAACTTTGGAATCTTCTCTATTAGTACCGGTTCCGTGATTCTGAAATCTAGAATCCGTCTTATAGGGCCGTGGAACCAACCTGAAATTTGGAACTCGTGGGTCTCACAAGTTTCAAGGTACCGTAAACTATCTCAAACCTTTTCACAAAATTTTATTTATAATTTTAATACCCCTTTGACGTTCAATCTAAACACCTGTAATGTACGTGTTTATGTGATAGTAAAATAATCTCAAGACATAATAACACCAAAAGTAAAATACAAAAAGATAGACACACCTCCTCCCTTCGGATCACACATATAAAAACGAAAAAATTTGTACAGGCAATCGAAAAATAACAAAGAGTTCATTGTATATGTATTTATTTGAATATCTTGTGGGGTGTCATAAATCTTTCGACAGTAATTCATGTATCAAGTCTATGGTCTGGGAATATAAGGGTGTGTATAATCCTAAATCTTGGAACCTACCTAGCGATTTCTAATATCCACTCTGAAATCTAACTAGCCATACTGTTGCTACAAATTTTGCAAGTTCTCTTGCACACCCGTAATAGTTCTTTTTCCTCCATCGCGTTAGCTCAAAGGGTATAGTCTGTTGCCTCAGAAAACTATCTCTCTCTCTCTCTCTCAATTTGTGTATGTTGGGGTCATGTGGTATGTTGAATTGGTATTCATGGACAGGACTAAATATGCAGCCAAAGTGAGTGAAAACTACACTGATATGTCAGGACGTTGGTTCTATAGACATTTCTTGCTTGCTAAGTACCTGGTTTTTCGAACAAAAAAAGTTACTTGGTTTTTAAGGCGTGTGAAAGTCCACCAACAGGTTCTCAGTTCTAAAAAACCGGCTGATCGTACATCATAAAGAGGCCCCGTTAGAACTGAACCCAAGTAGCCGAGTTTGTAAAGTAAACTATTCATCCTAACATCCGTAGGTGAAGCAAGTCCATGTGAACCCAATCCATATTATCTATTGAATGAGGTGGCCCACGTGAGGCCCGCCTAGTCTAATGGGCTCTCATGCACTAGATTCACTCGAGAATGACTCGTTTATCCATTACCATCGTTAATGCCACATTGCCTATGAATTGATTAACCAATATACTTGGGGACATGCGGACTATTGGCCTATGTCATTTGATTGGAAACTAATGAACCTAGGGTCGGCAATCTTTCACACAATCGATTTACACGATACATAATTAAACATATTGAGTACATATTAACCATGTTTATATCTTCAACCCATTTATACACATAAGACAAACTTATAATTCACGTTTGTGCGGGAAACATGATATGCAACCTATATGAACGCTACGAAAAGATTATTCATTGATGAGTTGATAAGAAACTAGTGCTAATGGTAATGGTGTCTCATTTTCTTAAGAGAGGAAAAAAAATATTGTGCGGTTATGACATTGGACCTCAAACGATGTAGCTTTGTAACTCCATAAATTGCTTTCTATTTTTGGGCCGAAAACAACATTAATTGTTTACGAAACAAATTACAAATACCAGCCCCCGATTTCTCTGGCTTCCTTTGGACCTTTGGTTTTCTTGGACCCAAAAAGCTTTGCTTCCAACCCACCACTATTCCTTCCATCCATCGTTTTGGAATCGGGCTTCGAACTTGTTTGGTTTTGGAGCTCCAAAGCGCCCAAGAGCTCTCTCAAGCAAATCTCTTTTTGTGCACATAGACAAGACAGATTCTTCAACGCCGCTAATTCGGATTGTCTTGTCAACTTTCTCGGCCTTGTTTTCTTCCAAATTTCGTAATGCATTGCAAACGAGTGAAAATAGGAACCAAATTCGTACGAGCACATAACTTGCTCCATCAAGTATAAAACTCTTCGAATTTGATGGATTGAATTAATGTCTGACTTGTCAGAAAAAAGGCACCGCCTCTCTCTCTCTGGAATTCTCCAGATTTCTCTCACTCTCTACTCCTCCAGATTTTTCTCTCTAGAGAATTCCTCAGCTGCAAGTTGCTGACAAATAATCAGAAAGTTGTAATAAAATAATAATAGGAAGAGTGCGGAAGGTGGTTCATTGACCGACCTTACGCCCTATAAATAGGGCTCTTGTCCATGGAGAGTCGAGCGGCAGAGAGTCTCGTGTGTGAAGTGTGTGTGGAGTGCGTACGTGTGGTTTGTCGGTGTGTGTACGTGAGGTTTGTCGGTGAGTTGTGCTCGTGTGTGGTTTGTGAAGTGAGTGGGTGGGTGAGCAAGTAAAGTGAGTAGTTGTAAGAGTGTAATGAGAGTTTGTAATATTGTTTATAAAAAAAAAATTATTATTTTACTTGTACATTCCATTTGCTTCTCAATATGACTAACTTGAAATTATTAGTAAATATAATATAATGAAGACATGTTATCATCATTGTACTTAAATATTAAAGCATTCATTTAATAGCTTAACTTAAAAGTAGTTGCTTAAGATCCCACAAAATTTTCTTAGTATCAAAGCAGAAGATTCCGAGTTAAAGTCTTTCTCTACCACTATTTACCTCCCCAATTAATATACTTCCACTGCTTTAATCTAAGGGCAAGGTCAAAACCCACCTTAACTCTAGTAGTTAAGCTTTTATACAGCATTTGCTGGTGATCCGATACAGTTTTATAATTATTAACCCTAAAAGCTTGCTTGCTCAGTGTTCTTGTTTGAATTACGGCACTTGCGCATCTTTTGGAGTCACCCTAGAAGCAAGGACATTCTTTTGTTCAGTAATTATCCTTTGTATTTGAGGCGGGAGGACTGTAATAGCCGATGAAAGTTAATCGATTAGGTGCTCAAACCTCCCAACAGCCTGTCGTTGCAACACCAGCGAACTCCACCAGTAAATGGCCTGCTACATGTCTCGGTATCATAGTAATGCAGAACATATCCTATTCTAACCCTAATAGTAATAGTTTCTCGCATTCGCGATAACGGCTTGCGTACTCCTGCCAGCTTTTCAATCTTCAAAGTCTTCGACCAAAAAAAAAAATAATCTTCATAGTCAACAACACTGACCTCATCCTCTTATAGGTGGTTTCCGGCTGTTTCCAGGTCGGAACTCGAATGTGAGGTTATGAACTCTCTTTCCATATTTTATCAACAAGCTGCAGCTTATCCATTAGCCAATGAATCCTTTCGAGGTCAACGCACCGGAAAAACCCAAATGGAGAGAATTCGTTTGGTGCATCGGGTCATTATCTTCACCAAACTCCGATTGCTTGCCGCAACTGTAGTTTAAACCTGGGGTCCTCCGGTTTGACCCGATCAAGGGATGACAAGATAACGTTCGCTACTGGTTGCTGATTCTTTGATCAAATCACATATTCTTCTGGGAAAGGAAAAAATATACATTGCCGTCGCATCGTCGGCTTGATCTTTTTTGTGGCTGTGAGTTCAACAGGGCGTATCATTGAATTTTAAATGCAAATTGTGACTCATGTGTTCGTGAAGGATGAAGTTTGCGTTGGTCTTGCTTGCCGTGCTTCCCTTGGTAGGTGGAGAAGGGGACTCGCATTGATGTGGTAATTGGTCGACTCGGTTCTAGGAAGATACAGCAGTTCACACCATATTTCTATCATTATAAGGATTTTCCAATATTATTATGAAGACTCATGAGTTTGAGTGAAGAGTACACCAAAAATGGGTGAAGTTCTTCTGAGTCCTAAATCTTATCAATGGACTAATTAGTTTATAAGAGTTTTTCAAGTTATTCCATGGTTCAGGCACATAAAATCATATCGATAAGGAAGCATATACAAAATGATACATTATTGAAACGATGAAAGGCTCTCTTCCAAAATGATACAGCCATATATATATTGCTCCATTCTTGAGCGGAGGAAATTTGCTCCAACCATGTCTATGCCTCAAATTGGGATGGATGGTTTCAATTTCAAGGTTAGTTTCGAACAAAAAAATCTGAAATCTACCTGGTTGGGACCTATTTCAGGTTTCTAAAACTAGGAATCAAATAGGCAACCCTTTGGAATGGCTTGGAACTGAATCGATTGGTTCCACTGTAGTCCCAAAACCGAGTTGCAATTTATTTTTATTTTATTTTTTTCCAATTTAAAGATATTTTAACTTATTTTTAAATAGTTGTTACATTAGCTTCAATTGGCAAAATGGTTGAAGCACTTCAAGACCTTCAACATCACCGATAATTGAATCTCCTTTACTACGACTTCTATATGTTATTTTTCAAAGGGATAAGTGCATTGAATTTTAAAACTTTCAAAAAATGTAATTATATCTTAAAACTTATCACGAAAATACAATTGAGTTCTAAAACATTCAAAAAGTGCAATCAACTCCTAAAAATTGTCTCGAAAGTGTAACTTAGTTTTAAAACTTTCAAAACTGCAATTAAGTTCTAAAATTTGTCACATACAATTGAGTCATAAAATTTTCAAAAAGTACAATCAAGTCATAAAATTTGTCAAAATGGTTCAATCAAGTCCTTATATTAATTACACTTTTTGAAATTTTAGGACTCGATTGCACTTTTGAAAGTTTTACTATACTTTTGTAACAAGTTTTAGAACTAAATTACACTTTTTGAAAATTTTAGGTAACAAACTTTAAGACTTTCAATTTACTGATCCATTTTTCAAATAAGATTGAAGATAGGTCAAAAGCTAGTTCAACCTTACTAATGAGGGTGCAAATGGTAACATTTCTATTTTAGGAAATAATTTCTTTTCAATTTTTTTTTTCAATTTATATTTCCTGGAATAATTTCTAAGTAAAATAACACATTTGATAACTATTTAAAATTTATATTCTTGAAATAGAAAAATAATAGGAATACGTTTAGTACGATCAATAAAAAGAATAGGAATGTGTTTGACCATCGCCAACCACCTTTTGTTGACCGCTCGTCGAGTGCTTGTTGCCATTGCCTTCAAAAGTCGGCGGCAATGGTTGGCCGGTGGCGATAGTGGTTAGTCGGCAATCTGTAGTTGGCGGTGGTTGGTGACGGAGGGCTATCGGTGGTCGATGGCGGCGGGTTATCGGTGTTCAGCGGTGAACGGTAGTTGGTGGCAACTAGCCGGCGAATGGCAGCCCACGGGAGCGGCAAAGAAGAAGAAGAATAAATAAATAAATGGCTTATTTCTAAAATTGTTCTGAAAACAAAAATGCTTTTTTCTATTTCTTGTTTTTGTTCCAAATATATCCCTAGCTACTTTTCTATCCCAAAGAATAAAAAAATTAGTTAAAGTTATCAAATAAATTTCTATTCTTTTTTGTTCTAAGGAACAAAAGAACAGAGGAAGTTCCCATGCACTACCTTGGTGGATTGTAAGTTATGAACATCACGTCTATACAAATTTAACTAAATAAATAGTTGATACCCATGTTTGTAATCTACCAAATGAATGATGGTTGGTGTAAGTTTAGAATATGCTTTGGTTAATCTCGCGGAATCCATTATGAAGGAACGAACTTATAAGTATGGATTAGTTGCACAAAGCACGTTTGATTTGTATAGTACGGAGCTCTAATATTGTGTTGTGTGCTCTGCTCATTGAATCTATAACTTGCATATCGCCTGGTTAATGGGGTTAATGAAGTATCACGCATCGAAAAATTGCATTAGTGTGGGAATAACCTATTAAAGAGCGATTTTCTCGTAAGAAAAGAATAGGGCTTTGCCGTGGTGAAGGATTTTCTACAGTTTTGTTGCACTCTTTCAAATAATAATAATGATGATGATGATGATAATGATATTGATAATGATAATAATACAAGGATTCAGACTTCGTGAACGACGATCAGTCCGTTAATACCCTAATCATCTTTCTTATACTTTGCTGTACATGAAGTCTTAAATTTGGCCTTTTTATTTAGAGATTGCGTGCTTCAACCCAAGTCGGCAAGAGAATTTCTTTTTATTTATTTATTTCCCTGAACAGAGAAGAACACGAGGAATATTTTAAATTACAAATAGCTCATATAAAATTATGAAGATGAGGACGATTTTTGTTAAGAGATCTTAATCGATCTTATAAATTAATTTTTTATAAAGTCATATGTGAAAGGGAAACTTTGGAGAAGAAGAACGAAAAAGATGAGCTGGCTGCTTAAAAATATAACATTGTCTCGCAAAAATATTAATTGTAATGATTCAGCTCTGAGATGCAAACGATCACAACAAAACATCTTTTAAACAACCTTCAATGATATGTGCACGTCAAAATAAGTCAGTAGTGACATTAAATTAAAACGGTCTAAAATTATAGATCTCCAAATGATAACTTGGTTTGAAAGATTAATAGCTTCCATGCTTTCATTCTTTAATAAATAAAAACAATTCATCTTGTTTTGAGAGAGAGAGAGAGAGAACCCCTTTGGGAAAGAATGAAAAGAAAAAGGTCTACCATGTCAGCGACATAACTTGCCAGAATAAAATCTTTCTGTACATGTAAGAGAAATTCTTTTTGGCCTTAATGCAAGTTGGACGGTCTGAAAATGCGTGCGGTTCTCCAACTAGGATGAGTTTTTCTTAGGCCTATTGCCTATCCAATCTCAACACGAGTGCAAAGGATATGCAGATCAACTCAAATTGCGCCCACTTGTGGCACCAACACAAAGCAAATGGAATTAACAATGGATGTGAGGTCACGGTGACCTTACTCATGCTGTTATTCAGGTCCATGGACCTAGGAAATATATGTGTCCATATCCATCGGGTTGTTGTACAATTACGTAAGTCTCACGGCCAATTAAAAAAAATAAAATACAATAACACCATTAGTTTTGAAGGTCGCACTGGCGCAGGTGAGCTACAATCTGAATGGATAATATCGTGCTAAAGGAGGATTCAGGTGGGGTTGCCTGGTGTGATGTCACAGTCAATTGGGGATTTCGATTACTTTGATTTCAGATTGTTGTGCTAGTAAGAGAATGGATCTCGCGTGACTTCAAACCAGCATGAGGCCTGTTAAATCGCACGGGTACAAGTAAGCCGCAATCAGGGCAGATAATATCGGAGATCGATGAACTCGGGTGGGTAGTGCTTGATATATGTGCGAGACATCAGGCTAACAGCTTGTGTGGTCATGATTGTGATATGATCGAGATTACCAATTCAAAAGTACGAATTGATGAGGCCATTCTTTTGGGTTTCCTAAGGGAGGGGTTTTCGTCGTGAATCATTAAGAATTACCAATTGAAGGATGATCCCATTGGACCCTGTCCTTTTCGACGAGATGAGGATAATGTCAGCTATTGGAGGTCGCCCTGTCAAAACAAAGTGATCCTTGAGGCATTAATAAGATTTTTTTGAGATGGACGGTTCACCAAATCTACTTGGAGAAAGTGTTAACCACATTGCTTTCAGTTTTTGCCAATTTGCTTAGATTAAAATGGGACAACTTGGAAAATAATCATCACGGGCCATGGTCGAATATATTGAAAAGTTATGTTTATTTTTTTCAAAAGAATCTTGTAAACTTAGCAAGCGTGATGCATGTTTTAGTTTTCCTTTGATCCGCCAATAGTGAAAAGTTCATACAAGAGCACAAATCAAATTCGGCAGTTGGCATCTATATTTTGCTAGACGGCAAACCGCGTGATGCGGGACAGCAATAAAAATAAGACAATTTTAATAATATATGACAATATTATATTTCAATATTATATGACAAATTATCAACCGAAGCTAGGTGTTTTAAACATACTTATCAAATATAATTATGTAAGGAGTACTTAAAACAAAGTTTGTGTAAATTTTGCTAACACATATTGCCACGTTGAACCAATAAAAAATGTAGAAAATGAGTTGAGATTTTAGGATGAAAATGTATAACTCAAAACAAAGGTGATAAATAAAATCACAATTAATAGCATATTATAATAACCATACTCATCTCACAAATCACACCCTCAACGACAGTGTGGGAAATTGTCCAAAAAGTCATAAACCTATTGCATTTTTACTAATTGAATTCTAAACCTTTTAATTTTGCCAATTCAATCATAAATATTTTTACTTTCTTGTCAATTGAGTCCATCCGATTAATTTTGGTTGGAAGATGCTAACGTGGATGTCGGCGGTGCCATGTAGGATTGTTGGCATTGACATTAACAATTTTTAATAATATTTCATTTTTAAACTTTTTATTATTTTTTCTGTTTTTTTTTTTCTTTTTGGCTTTATTCTTTTCCTTTTCTAGTGGCTAGCCACTAGCCATAGGCAACTACTGGCCACAGCTAGCCAGCTAGCCTTGCCTATCACAAGGAAGGCCCAATCGAGCTTGGGCAAGCCCCAGCGAGGGGAGCCCTCACCCAAGCGTGGCCAAAGAAGGGTCACCTAGGTGAGGCCAACCTACGCCTAGGCCAGGGCGACCTTGCCGAGCATCGATTGGACGACAACGACACCAGGTGAGGCTGCCTTGGCTTGGGTGAGGGCCGGCCTCACCAAATCTGGTGTGGGCAAGGCCGACACTCACTTGGGCGAGGGTAAGCCTTGACGAGGGCTCCCTTGCCCAACGAGGCCGCCTTAGCCTAGGCACAGTCCAAGTGACCCTTGTTGAGCCACGCTGGGCAAGGGCTCCCCTCAGGGCTCACCTCACCTAACCAAGCCTCGCCTATGGCCGAGTCACTAAAAAAGGTAAAGAAGAAAGTCAAAAGACAAAAAGAAAAGAAAGAAAAAAGGGGGGGGAAGAGGAAAAAATAATAAAAATTCAAAAGAATACTATTAAAAATTGTCTACTTCAATGCCAGCAGTCTTTTGTGACACAGCCGGCATTCACGTTGGTATTTTTCATTCAAAATTGGCCAAATAGACTCAATTATAAAGAAGTGAAAATATTTATAACTGAATTGATAAAAGTGCAATAGGTTTATGAATTTTGGACAATTTTCCCTCAACAACATCTAGAAAATCCATGAATATTATAACTTGTTATGGAGAGGAAATAATGAAGAGATGGTAAGGGTTACGTAATTGATTCTTCTTCGGTAGAAAATATTTGATGGAAAACTTATCTTAGGCAGCAGCCCGTCGAGAATTATTATAGTTAATCTCTTTCCTTGTAAGGAGAATTATTTGAACTTATAACAACGAGCCTGTTTTGGGCCCCATCTCCTTTGACTTCTTCCTTTTTTTTATTTAACTTGCTGTTACGCATCACTTATTAAAACTTGAAGTGTATTTTAGATTTGGAAATTTAACCCAGCTGATAGAGACCATTTCCTTGTAATTTCTATATATAATATGAAAATGACAGTGTTTTGAAAATGGAAAAAAATTGTATTTTAGCGTTTATAACAAGTGTAAAGGGGCACATGTTAATAACATCCTCATCCTAAACAGGTACATCTCTTGAGGCCCATAAGAAAGAGGAAAGGCTCCTATTGGTGATGAATAAGATAGTTTAAAAGATATAACACCACAAACAACTTCTAAATTTTAACTCTATATGTAATGTGGTTCATAAATTTGTTCGATATGATTTATGAACTTTACCTCAATATGTATGTGGTCCATTAACTTTTGAGTTTGTTCAATGTGATCCATAAATTTTAGCCCAATGTGCAATGATATTCCTGAACTCATAATTTATTTAATGTGCTTTTTATACTTTTAATATATGTTCAAGTTAGTTCCTAAATTACATGAAAATATTCACTATTATCCTTCTATTAATTATAGTTTAGAGAAAATATTGAACATCTTCATATAGTCGTGAGACTAAAATGAATATGAATTAAAAGTTTAGGAATCATTTTGAACAAATTGTAAGTTTATGGATGATATTATACATTGGATTACAATTTATGGACCACATTATACATTGAGCTAAAATTTAAAAATCATTTGTGTCACTTTTCCTGCTTAAAAATATGTTATCACCCAAGCTCCTACCTCAAAAGCTTATGCTAAAACGTGCTTCGACATGACACGCGTCGTGTTCAGCTACAAAGGACATAAAAACAAAACAAAATGGCCGTTGGTCATAATTTTCACACTATAGAAACCTAAGCAGTAGCAGCCTATTTACTAAGTAGTTGATCGGGCAAAGCACTTCACAAATGATGACACGATTTTTTAGGGGAAACGAGTTTATAAAATCACTCAAAAAACAGAAAGAATAAGTCCATTGTGGGGAAGATATCGAGCGTGAGTTCGAGCAGGCCGTGTAATACTAAAGACATCACGGAGGACCAATGGATGGCTGGTGAAATGAATCTCGAGGGCAAGGGACGCAGTTAGAACCGAAAATAAGAAATGGATTATTCTAATAACTTGGCTCCATAATGTGTTGCAATATATATACACACACACACAGAAATAATGTATACAGGAAAGTCAGTAATCTAACTTAACAAAGAAATTAGCAATCGTAACTCGATGCGCAAGTAATACTGAGTTTGCAAACAATGTATTTGAATACTGTGGGCGCTTGAAAATTCAAGAAACGTAATAGATACAAGTAGCAATGGCATTAAAGTGGAAACAATCCCGATCGGTGCATAAGCCAGTCATTACACAAAACAGATGCAGACATAATCACATCAAATAGATTATCGGGTTGTTGTTGTTGTTGTAAGGTGCCAATTTCATTAATAGTTTCTCTAACTTTTGACTAACTTGGAAAGTACCAAATTGCCATTTCCATCGAAGTTCCTAAGCTAGAAAAATGATGCCTGGATCAATTGTCTAATATGCAAGTTCATTCGTGCACACCCAAGCAAGCAATTTGGCAGTACGTCCCCACCTGGGGACCCATTCTTCATGAATAACTACTTAGATATAAGGTCCAAAAAATCAAATCCCTCGTGGCCATGACCTACCCTTTAGAACTCCAATCAAGGTAATGAAAGTACAAAACTTAGCGATCATGTCCCTAAACTTACAAATCACACCCTGCAATGTACTTTCAATATATATATTATTTAGAATCTGTTCGTTTCATGGAAAATAACTTTAGGGAAAAATTTCCGGATTTTTTGACATTTGTTTCATGGAAAATGACTTGCTTGGGAAAATATTTTCCATAAAGGGAAAAAAAGTCTTCTAAACAAGGAGAAAATGTTTTCCATTTTGAAAAATGAAAATTATTTTCCTCACTTGAGCTCTCTTACCTCACACCCATCGGAGCCCTCACTTACTCCTCATTCTCCTTTTTTTTTTTTTTTAATTTTTTTAAATTCAATTTTTTTTTGTTATTTTCTTTATTTTCCCTCTTCTTCTTTATTGGCTAGTCGCCGGCCATGGTGATGGCCAACACCAGCCACGAGCGAGCCTTGAGCTCGCCAATGAGCATGAGGCTCACCAAATCGGCGGGCATGAGCCTCACCACAAGCTTGAGCTTGCCGCCTCGGGCCTCTTTAAATTGGCAAGATTGAGCTCAACAATGTGCGAGCCTCATGCTCGCCAGCCTCGTCCGGCGAGCGGTGAGCTTGAGCTCGCAAGTGGGAAAATCTCATGCTTGTCGATGAGACACCACTTCATTTCAAGTTTCATCGAAATATCGAAAAATAATGATATTTTCTTGAAAAATGACTTTTAAAAAAGAAATTTAAAAGTTACGTTTTTCAGAAACAATTGAAGCCTTAATTGATGTACATTTGTTAGAATTTCAACAATTCTCAGATAAATTGCTGATGTGACAAATACGTGGCCAATTTTTCGCACACCACGCCATTTCCCTAAGGTCCCTTGTCGGCATTTCGTCCAAATATCGATTGGGATTCGGTTTAGAGTGCACTCGACCGAAAAGAAACGCAAATTAAGTTCATTGGGTGATTGAAGTCAAAGCTTGGCGATTCGATTGCAAAACTTAAATAAAATCTAGCGATTAAAATTGACTCGGTTGCGAGCGAACCTCGCCAGTCTCCATATCTTATGTCGCGATCTCTTTCTCCTACATGTCCAGTATGTAGTATCAGTTTTCCCCGTTGAAAACTGATGTAACCGACAAACACGAGACGACACTCTCGTGTCGGCCAATGATCCGCCGGCTGGAGTTCGAATCGCTCAGCGTTGATTTCAGGGCGGCTAACGTGAAGCAAACGGAAGGGGACTTTTGACTTTCGGGAACGCTCGACGATCTCGGGTTTGTTTATTTTGCTCCATGGGGCTAGGGTAGTAATTAATAATAGGTACACCACATGTCACGTCTCAACATTGCATCTACCTACTTTAGAGTTATCAGCGTGCTTGGTGAATCTCATCGACCAGAATGATTCAAACCGCTAAAGCACGCGAATCCCATGTAATATCATATGGTAGAGTCCACTGCCTCTATATAATCTAGAGTTTCGAGATCACGAAATGCCTTTACACAACCGCCATCATATTCTTCTTAAATAAATTGAGTTAATCCCATTTAACAAGAAATTGCATATTTCTGTATCTTAATTCAAGGTTTGTATGAATATCATCGGTTTAAGAGTTATTCATTTAAATTATTGAATACCATCGGCCCCTTTAGCTTTGAATTCCAAATGTGAAAAATAGCCTCGGTGCAACCTATTTATCCACAACAAGGCTATAAAAGCCGCAACAGCTATGATAAAACTCACATCAATATGCTATTCGGGCGTGATGTCCCAAAGTTTCATGAGGAATTTGGAAGGAAAGGTGAAAAAAGAGAACAATATAGGTTGTATTTGTTATGGGGAAAAATTTCTTGATAAAGAAAAATGTTTTTTTAGAAATCATTTTTAAGAAATTTTTTATCTCTTCAGGTTAGAGATTTTATTTTCCTAACTTTAAGCATGCATATTTTCTTTCATCGAAAATGGTTTTCCATTGTTTAATTGTTTTCAGTAGACCAAATACTAGAAAGTCCAGAAAATTAATTTGCAAAAAAATCTTTTCACTCAAACTAACGCACCCTAAGAAGCAATTTTGGAGTCAATGAAGTACGTTAAAGTATCTAACACCGCTTTTCTACATGGTCTAAATGCTCTTTAAATACACACAGTCTTCTTCCACCAATGAGATTAAGCCATGCTTTGTCTTGGTGTACTATGTGTGTGTGGCCTCGTATGTGTCAAATTTCACATGTCATTCATAATTTGACTTGCACTTGAGAGAGGTATCAAAGTATCCCATATTGCTTGTCTTCAGCATATATATTTCGGCCTCTTTCAATTTGTTTTTTTTTTTTTTTTTATCTCTTTCAATTTATCAAAGAATAAAAACATCAATTTAATGATGGAACTAATCTATTTTGCTAAAAAAAAAACAAATCATAAATACGTCGTTTTCTAAATTTCAGTTGCAGAATTTTTCTTTTTTCACATTATCAGTGTACATAATAATAGTCTACGAAAAAACTCCTTGAGGAATAAAAGAAACAATTTCTTAATCATCATGTCCTCAGAGCATAATGCGATTTTTTTTTTCAATTTGTGTGCTAGCAATAATAATAATAAAGAAAGATGCCATTTTGTTATTAAGTTTTAGTGACGACTAACGCACGCCATCTTGCCTCGTTTAAACCTTTTTTAGCAATGATTAATTATTTTTTGAGTTTTATTAAGGACCAAAAGAAGAGGTCAATCGACAGATTGAGCTATATCCTCAGCTGAATATGACGGGGACACGGACCGAGTAAAGATCACACGTCAATTCAATATTTACTTTCTAATAATAAAGTATCAAAAGGACCAATTACTTTGCCATAGGTGATTTAAAACCTGCATTATATAGCCCAGCTCTATATCACAGGGATTGACTGAGTTATATGCTGCGAAAGCATAATCCCATATGATATGTTACCTCATTATTATATTTTTTCCACCGAACATTACCTCATTAATTAGCATAGAATTAAAACAATTAAGGAGCTAAGGTAGGCAGTCTAAATCGAGACTTTGGGAGCATGCTATCGTTCGCTTTGGGAGCGGTTCCATCCACGTCCGCACAGCTTTAAAATGCATTGCGTTAGTTCAAATATTGCGTAAGACTTATTTTCTATTGCAGGAATTGCCCATAATTAGGGTGGTATGGAACCCCATGGAACCGCAAGGATATTTGAAACCCGACATTCTTACCCTGTCTCTCATACTGCCTAAAGTAGGCAATCTCACCTGAACGTCGTTTACTCCTTGCACTATATTGTTTGCTCTAGTCACGGTTCACGCATGTCCTTAAGGCTTTATGCATGAGACTTATCTACCAATTCAACAGCCCATATTGAGATGAGTTATGATTGGCGGTATACGTAAAATTCAATAAGGAGATGATAGGGAGTTGAAATATGAAGGGCAGGGAGTTGAAATTTATGGTGCATAACTTTGACAGAACGAAAAACAATTAACTCAAAGTTTATAGGCGATAATACCGTGCTGTTATACACAAGATGATCGTACTTCAAGTCATGAAGGAAGCTTCTCGATAAGCACAAAATTAATTAGGTATCCATACTTTTCTCATTCTAGAATTTATGATAAACATTGCAAATTTTATGAATTGTCTCTATAGATTTTCTCAAAGCAGTCTATACTCAGTTGATAAGATTTTAGCGGGCATTCTATATGAGAAATTTTTTGTGTGTGCCCTAACTAGGTTCTCCCACCCTGCCACCCTAGGATATTTTTAATGGTTTCATTCATGTTTCAAAGCTAATTGATCAATTACTAAAATGTAAATTCATTTTCAAAAATATAAATATTCAAACTCCTCTTGGTTACATGGAATATTGTTAGCCAGTGTTTCTTAACTAATCCTTAAAATAGAAAAGTCGCATCATCAATTCTAGGAAAAGTTTCAGGAAATTTCTATATATATTACATTAATGTTAATTTAGTCATAAATTCTTTAATTATGTTTATTTAGTTTTAAATATTTTGATTTAGTGAAAATTCAATCTTTTTAGCTAATTTTGTTTAGATATTATTAACGTGAATGTCGATGGATTGATAACTAAATCTTGAGATGACAACTCAATGTCAATCAAAGTCCGATCTACTGGCGATTAACCAGCACCCTTTTTACATTATCCATCATGTAGATTTACAACTTCGTAGTTGACCTAAACTTGTTATTCGTGGGGCTCGTCGGGGCTCATCCAGTATTATATAATCCCAAGTACATACACGAGAAATTGCTGGAAGAACGAACGAGTGGCGTGTTCTCATTGGACGAAGGCTCGATTTTGTATGACAATCGGACACGTCTTAGCAATGTCTACACTAATTTTATGATGGAGAGCACGTACCAGCTACAATGCATGAGTTACACCGGAAGGAAGATGTTCATTTAGTATACAGTTTGTCCAAAGATAATATGAAGTGTGTGTGCATGCCTGCGACGTGTAATTAAAATAAAAGTGAATAAAAATTTATGTCTAGGTTCACTTTAGATCCCTGAATTTTTTTCATTTTTTATTTAATATGGTGCCCAAACTTTTAAATAAGATTCGGTATCATTTTTCGTTGAATTCAATTTCAAATCGTATTTTTACGAACGGGATAATCTAGATTAGTCATAAAGAGGTAAAAAAACATGCAATCAGCATCGTTGGGATTTGATAGGTGTAGCTCCTTTCCATTTTACTTATTTCCCCGTCTTTTCCTATTCTCCATTTGTTCCTTATTCTTTTTGGCTGCGGACCACGTCCTACACCGCTACCTTCGCGGTTGTTGGTAACTCGCCATCCACCACCACCACCACCAGCCCCACCTTGCGCAGTCCATCTCGCCTCTCTTTCTAGCCATCCCACTAGCCGCGGATCAGAACCTGCAGCGTCGAACGGAGGCGGTGGGGCGAGCCTATGATCCGGGGCGCTGCAAGCCTCGAATTTGAGGCGTCGTGTGGCTACTTCCACCATTGAGTTGCCGCCGCCGCCGTTACTCGCACTGTCATCACCACCGTTCTCTTTCTCTCGCTCTCTCACTCTCCTGCATGCACGGTCGCGTCGACACTGAGTTGGAGGTCTCTCGAGGCTGCAACCTTTGTCTTGCAAGATGGCGGCTTCCACGACAGAGCTTGTTGACTTGCTGCTGGGGGGTGGAGAGAGAGAGAGAGAGGAGCATGGCCTGGGGTAGGACCAGTTGCGGTAAAGGCGATGGTCGGTGGTAAATGAAGGAGACAAGTTATAATTTTTTTTTTTTTTTGGGGGTCAAATAGACAAATAGACCTTCTTTTTCTTTTTTCTGGATCAGAGAGACAAGTTTGACTTCTTCTTCTTAAATAAAGTTTGGCTTCGAGAGCGACGTTTGTAGGTGATATTCGAGTAACAAGTTATCGGTGCTTCTTTATGAATGAATGGTGTATGATTTGTTTTTTGCTCACGCAAATTTGTACTAAAATGCAACGTGAAGAGTGTTTTCCAATGGAATTTGCGCTAATCAACTCATCAGATTTAAAGACACACATGGCCCGCCTTCATTGTCAATGTTTGTGTAGACTTCTTATAGGGAAACTGTCTAATTGATCCCAAACTTATTATTTGGATGCCAATTTGAACATATATTTTTCAATTTTACAATTTCAGCGCAAAATTTTAGTGTATTGGCCAGAAGGACTATACTAGAATTTTGCACAAGACTTATATTAGATTAGCAATTTTTTTTTTTAAAAGAAGATTAAATTTGTATCAATATAATAGGTTTAAAAGATTGATGGTGTCTGCCCTATATCTTTGAAAGTTCAAAAGTAATCTTGAAAGGGCGCGAGGGTAGTGGAGTTTAATCACTTCACTCCATCGACAACCAAAAAATAGAACTATTTAACTCATAACCTATCGCTTGAGCTTGTGGCTCCTCTGTTTAGTCAAAAAGAAGAGGAGTGAGCTTAGACCTTTACTGTTTCCTGGTATGATAAGACATCGAAATACGAGGACAAGAGGAGAAAGAGCCTACATATATGTGTATTTACATAACGCACTAAAATATAAGGGACTATATTTTAATAGAAAGGAAGAATTAGAACATACCAAGAAAGGAACTATAATAAAGAGAGTTCTATTGCAAGTTAAATGTTTAACACACAATGTTGGACATAACGTATTGGTAGAAAACACGTAGTACTTTTTATTGGTAAAATTACCAAAAAAGTCCTAAACCTATTGCAATTGTGCAAATGCAGTCCTAAACTTTTTTTTTTGCTAATTTCATCCTAAATTTTTTATAATTGTGTCAATTCAGTCCATCTGGCCAAAATTGATTAGCCGGTGTTGGCGTGGATGCTGACCATCCAGCAAATGCTGACGTGGCATTTTTAAATTTTAATTTAATTTAATTTTTCGAATTTTTAATTTTTAATTTTTTGAATTTTTGAATTCTTTTTCCACATCTTCTCTTCCCCTAGCCGGGGCCGGAGGTGAGGGCTGCGAGGGCAAGGGCCCGCCCAGATCCGGTGGGACCTCACCCAACCAAGGTGAGGGTCGACCTCGCCAGTGGTCGGCGAGGTTGCCATCGCGCAAGGCCTCGCCTAGCCAAGGCGAGGGTCGACCTCGCGGGTGGCCGGGGAGGTTCCTTGCTCCAGGACAATGAGGCTCAACCTTGCTATGGCTAGGCGAGCGCCAGCCTTGCCGAGATGTGGCGACGGCGACCTTGCGATTCCGGGCGAGGATCGCCTTAATCGCCGGTGATGGCAAGCCTCACTAGTGGCCGGCAAGGCTGACTCGCCGGCCGGAGGAATGAAGGTGGAAAAAAAAAAAGAATTCAAAATTCAAAAAAATATTTAAAATTTTGAAAAATATTAAAAATATTAAAAAATTGCCACACACGTTCGCTAGCCGGCGTCCACATCAAGACTTTGGTAGGCCAATTTTGACCGGATGAGCTAAATTGACAAAATTATAAAAAGGTTTAGGACTAAATTGGCAAAAAAAAACTTATAATTAAATTGGCACAATTGCAATAGGTTTAGGATTTTTTAGTAATTCTCTCACTTTTATTGTACGATGATATATCAGAATATTTGGAAATAACCCCACTCTTTATGTTGGATTTGACATCTAGGATTTTTTTTTACATTTGGATTTGGGTTGATTTAAGGGTATGAACTTCTAGTTTTTTTGTTTGATTTCATTATTGAGATCATTAATGTTGATAGGTTTGAATACAGATATCTTGTTTCTATCAAGAATTTCTTTGAGATCGTAGGGTGCAGTGTTCTTGGGACAGATTTTATAGAAGATTATAGTATATCTAGATATTCTTTTTTGGCTTAGATTTTTAATTTGTGATGTAAAAAATTCCTAATCCTTTATTAATACTTTTGTTTTAGGAGTTAAGTCATTAGAAAAAGGATATTTTAATTTTGAAGAGGTTCCATTTTCTTTAATGTGAACTCTTTTTCTTCGAGAAAGTGTTCTAACGATGTGTCATCATTAGCTGCGGTTAGGGTAAGTAATCAGGTTCTTTACAGGTTCCACTAGAATCTAGAACCTACTATCAGGTATAGGTTCCTCATTTTTGGAACCTAAAACCTAGAACCTACTCTATCATAGGTTCCAGGGTCCAACAAGTTCTTTTTTTTTTCTATTTCATTTTTAGTTAAACAAAACGAAAATGAACGTCATAATAATAAACAAGCTTGTCATTCATCAAAGAGAATATAAAATGAACAAAAGAAGAAAAGAAATTCTTGGCAAGGAATTCAACTAGATAAAAGTAAGGGTGAACGGTTCCAAGTTCCGTACAAGTTCCACTTGAAACTTGAAATGTACTTTGGAACAAATTCCTCATTTTTGAAACCCGAAACCAACCTTACATACCCTAGAATTTGGAACTTATCATGCCATAGGTACCCAGGTCCCACTTATATTATTATTTAAATGATTATAATTCACTAATATAAAAACACGAAAAATATGAACATTAATAAAGTAAAAATCTTAGTAATAAAATGGAAACTCGGACTAGTGCTTTCAATTATACACTCATCATAAAAAATATGGAATATCAGAAGATCGCATGAAGACATGGATCAAGAAAAATATTAAAACTTGTTCAAGATTCTAGGTTCTCGGTTCCAGGTTCCAAGTTCCTTCAACTAAGAATTTAGAACCTACCCGTTGAAACAGGTTTCTTATTTTTAAAACCTAGAACTTACCCTGCATACCTTGAAACCTAGAACTTACAGGTTCATACCGGTCCAATTTTCAAGTTCCAAGTCCTACCCTAAAATCATACTCACCCCTAGTTGCAACCATGGCTTCATTGAGTTAATAAAGATCATCATCAATTGATTACCCATTGAGTCTTTTATTTTATTCTACAATAATTAGAGAAATGTCCCATTTTCCCACTAGTATAACGTTTAATATCTTTGCTGATTTTTCTTTTTGTTCTTTGTTTAGGTCTATTTTGTTACGGCTTAGATTTGTAAGTTTTAGATTTTCTGTTTACTATTTGTGGAGGACAATCTCCTCTGTGTTTTTGATTGTTTGTTCATATATGAGGGATCATATTGACCACAAAAATTAGCTAATTTATTTTTGTAAATTTTGTTCTTCTTTAAGTTGTCTTTGTAATTTGATTGTACTACACCTACTCATTCCTCGCTTTTTGGACGTTAGTTATTAATTCTCTATATGAGAGGATTTGATAGGGTATTTGGCTATTAAAATCTCATTTGATTTTATTACAAAGTTAATCTCATATTAAATATGATAATCCTGCTAAAAGTTTTTCTTTCTAAAAAAGTTGATCTCAATCTAGTTTGACCAAGACTCTTGTGAAGTAGATATTTTTATATTCTACTAATCTTCCTAAAGATTTGCGTTTGAGATTTAAGAAGAGGTCTTGATTAGAGGTGAGCAGTTCTAGAGTCCGTACAAGTTTCATATGGAACTTGGAAGCTACTAATTGGAACTAGTCCTATTTGTTAGAATTGGTTACTCAATTTTTGAAATTTGGAACCTACCCTATATACCCTAGAACCTAGAACTTACCATATTATAGGTTTTAGGGTCTACTCAAGTTCCACCTATTTTATTAATTAAACAATTGCAGTGATTAAAATACTTGTCGCTACAATGTATTGATCATAAAGACATATGAAAAAAATGAACATTAATAAAATAAAAGTCTTAATCATAAAGTGGAAGCTCAAATTGGTGATTTCAAATTATGCACTCATCATTGAACAATATAAAAATATCGCAAGATCGCGCGAAGACATGAACCAAGAAAAATATTAAAACTTATTATAGGTTCTAGGTTACAGGTTATAGGTTCTAGGTTCTAGATTCCTCTAACTAAGAATTTGGAACCTACATATCAAAACAAGTTCCTCATTTTTGAAACCTAAAACCTACCTTACATACCTTGAAACTTGAAACTTACAAATTCCATCGGTTCGGTTTTTCAGGTTATAGGTTCCGAAACCATGCTCACCTCTAGTCTTGATTTTATTTCTATGTATGAAAGATCACTAATAAAGGGTTGCAAAATAGAGAAAATAAGTGTACTGAGATAATTATCCCACTGATCATTAGTTGTCCAGTGACACCCGCAACTACAACATTTATCACAACATAATCAGAATCATCTTACTGTTTTTATAGGTATTAGCAACCATGACCATTTGATTTAAAATGTTGACAATATTAATAGTAGCAACACCATCTATGTTTCATTAGGAGGATTCTTCAAAGAGCTTTATGAGGAGGAATGACTCTAGAATAACAAAGTTTTTCATCCATGTGATTTTATTTAATTGAGGGATGGATTCATTATATGATTCGACCATGAATTTATCAAAAGTATTTATTTGATCTGGGTATCATTTCATGACAAGATTTTATTAAAATTTAGGGGTATCAAGTATGGTTGATTTACTTCTCGTTTCTTTTCTATGGCTTTAACAACTTCTGAATTATATCTTTTAGTTTCTTGTACTTTCTAAAGATGGAGTTTTAAGTGACAATTTTGATTTATATCTTTAGGAATCTTTTGCGTTTTTCTATAATTTTTGAGTGTATAAACTATTGATTTCAGCAAGCATTTTAAAAGGGGAGGCTATGAATTCACTCTATCAATATGGGATTCTTAATTTGTTCACTACATAATATTATTTTGAATTTTGAATTTATTTAATATAATCTCTAAACTGTAGTATATCATTGGCTTGTGAACTTTTAATTTATTCAAACATATCCCCTCAAATTTTTAATTTGTTGATGATTTGTTCAAGCTGGTAGAGCCCACTTTTGTAGTGGACGTTTTCCTCGCAAAACCTTTATTTATTCCCTTTCGGGGATAGCCCGCGCTCCTTTTTAATCCTCGACCTAGAAAATCGGGCAATCTCTAAATTCCCAATTTGATTCCCTATTTGACATTCTTGGAAGTTGTGCTAATTAAGGTACATCCAATAATTTTCCTGACGGGGATCACAAGTGGTGGGATGAACCAAGGCTGAGTTTCTCTCGTCTATTTCAGTTCATGAATAATCAATAGGATCCCGACCATCGGGACACGATTCATCGACGCGAGCAAATCGTAGTAATGATATATAATTGTTATGTGGAAGAAAAATCAAATCGATTTTAAAAATCAGTCGATTCCTCTGAATCACCTGACACAATAAGCTTATCACCCACACACACGAACACATATTTAGACATTCAATGACATTTTAGGGAATATTGCCCACGTTCAGATTTTTTAATGTGAACTCATGGATATTCCTTGCTAGTTGGAAAGAAAAATATAAATTAGCAATTTAGAAGTGTGAGATGTGCGGGCGCGTTCAGCATATTTCTTGCTAGTTTGGAAGAATAATATAAATCAGCAATTTAAGAATGTGAGGCATGATAGTACTGATATGTTAAAATAAAAAATATAGTTCTGTTGGGCATCCCACTAGACCCGGGACGGCCCTCACAGGTGGAAATACCCTTCTCCTTCCTGCCACAGACCCTCAACCGACCTAGGAAGGAAGAAGCCCCTTAATTGTATTTATGCGTTTATTTTGAAAACCCTCCTACCTTTCACACCAGGCAGAAAAAATACAAGATGTCATAAATTCATCTCGTTTTGGTGAAATCAATCCTATATAATGTTATATGTGATGAAAAATGTAAATTATAAATTCATTAAAAACCATTTGTAAACTTGAAAATCATCACCATTTCTAGTAGGAAAAATTATCCAAGTCAAGCGAATTTATACGGTATTTATGATGGTCTTTATTGTGCGGGCGATGTTTATTTGGTAACCCGTCGATCGGAAAATACGGAAAAGTATGGATCTTAGCGAGGAGTCACATGAAAGGTAGGAAAATCATCCAAACGTTACAGAAATAGAAAAAATTGAAAATTGGGGAAAACGAAATCTTCACCAACCCCCATTCCAACTGTTTGTTCATTATAAAATTCCCCAAAATAAAACCCCAAAAAAAAAAAAAACTCTCTCTCCAATATCAGCTAGGTTGAGTCACTCTCCCTCAAAAAAGAAGAAGATGAAGGGGTTCTTGTATAAAATCCCCACCATAACACCACCTTGAAGACCAGCAACGCTTATCGCTCAGTTGCACAGCCCAACGACGAACCCCTGCAAAAAGAAGGGACGCAGATGAGAGACGCCATGGACTCTCTTCTGCAAGCCCTGCAGAACCAGCCGCTCCCCGCCGCCGCCGCCGCCGCCACCCTCGTCCTCGTCCTCCTCGGCCTCGCCCTCCCCTCCCGCCGCCGCCGCCTCCTACCCTCCCGGCCCCAGGGGCCTCCCGATCATCGGCAACATGCTGATGCTCGACCAGATGACCCACCGCGGCCTCGCGAGCCTCGCCCGCAAGTATGGCGGCCTCCTCCACCTCCGCATGGGGTTCCTCCACATGGTCGCCGTGTCGTCCCCCGAGCACGCCCGCCAGATCCTCCAGCTCCAGGACCACCTTCTCGAACCGCCCCGCCACCATCGCCATCAGCTACCTCACGTACGACCGGGCCGACATGGCCTTCGCCCCTACGGCCCGTTCTGGCGCCAGA
>NC_052620.1:36835649-36911404 GCF_016545825.1 Eucalyptus grandis | reverse complement strand
GCGCGATAAGCGTTGGGGTTTAGTTTCTCCAATTATCGCGATCGTGATTGAAGTCGGGACTATTCAAAACCTCATCACGTGGAGGGCTAACGTTGAATGATTTTGAAAAGGAAGCGTCCGAGACAGGATGTTCTCTCCCTCGCATGAAGAGCATATTCTCTCTCTGTCCGCTTCATTGCATGCATGCACAAGAAATAATAGAGCGAAGCTGTACGTAGGTACGCACGTATGCGTGCATAGTATCTGCACTAATACCATTCCACGTGTACCTCCAAATGCCAAATATGATAACTTTTATATCATCTGATCAACTAAACACGTCATATATATTTTTTTCGTATGGAACATAAAGGCTGCCCGTTTTTTCAAAACTAGATACTCGAAATGATTCGACTGTGATTTATTAGGGTCTCGAAGAAACCGTGACTGACGAGATGCCAATCTAAAATTATTGATGACATTCATTACCGATTTAGAGATTTGGCCATAGGTATCTTATCTCCATTTTAATACGCCCATGGATTCATAATTTGATTGCTCAAACATCCGATTCTGTCATGTATTGATGGCATGTGAGCTTAGAACAAGTAATCTAGCAAGGTAAAGGAGTTTTTTTTTTTTTTTTTTGCTTTGGGTGAAGATATTTTGCCTTTGGTAGCGACAGTGCACATACAGCAAAAGCTTAGGAAAACTCTCTCTTGAACTGACTGACCAGTAGGGTTGGGCCTGTAATAGTAGTTGGGCCTTATTAAATAAGCCTGAGTTCATATTCCTTTTAGGCCCAGGAGGTGATAGTGCGGGGCTATTCTCTTAATGGTCATAGTTGGATATGGAAAAGATGGTGGCTTAGATGTTTACTACAGCTATTTCCAAAGCATTGTTTTCACATAAAGATTAGTTTCTTCTTTTTCTTTTTTCCTTTTTTTCCCTATTTCATCATCCAGTGGCACGACCATAATTAGTCGGCTATCTGGAGGAAAACTAGGACGAAAACCCGCCTCCATGGCGTCCCATTCAAAATCTGAGTTTCCCATGACAAGGAATCGAATCTAGAATCATCGATTTTTTCAGCTAAAGGCATGAAAAAGCTCTTATGAGCGGATCAATCCTGCTATGGATCATAAAGGTTAGTATTTTCTCCAACTCTACCCCATCTTCTTCTCATCTTAAATAGATTTCTTTTACAAATGCTAATAAACATAGTCGACAATATTGAAGGGGAGACTTTCACGGTTCATCCTTTAATCTTGTAAAAAGCGAGTCAAGTTGCGTTTTGTGCATGATAGTTATTTCATTGTTGTTATGAAAACAAACGTTTATCTTCATCGTGTCATGGGCATCAAATTCAAGCTTTGGATTAGTCCTGCTGCATGCATTCTTACATCATGAGGATGACTTCTTTATTTCCTTTTCTTTTTTGCTTTGTCCACTGAATTCTTGAATGAGAAAATGTGTAACCCTATTGCTGCCAATACGGTATCAACATAAAAAAAAAAAAAAATGCCATTACTTTCGACGATTACATTTTTTAATGTCAAATCGGGATGGTCGTTAAGAAAAGTTATGTCCACATGATCGATGGAAAAATATGATTGATGAGGTGACATCATAGCAACATGACATGCGATATCACTGTTATACGTATACATTATGTGTATATAATATATTATGACAGAGATCTCTAACTAATTGGGAGCTGACTTTGATGAGTTCAAAGAATCTTGATCCGAAAATCATGGATGGCTAATTCTTGGAAGAATGGCAGATCCTACATGTGAGCTCAACCGCTAAATTGAAGCTGGCAAAAAGAAACCCCTTAATTTAGAGACATTTTGCTTGACTTCTACCTCTTGACCGGTACCTTCCAAAATGGTGTGATTGACCTTTGCAGGTGATGAACTCCAAGTTCATACAATATTAGGAAATATCATATTCATACTAGGACTTTCATATAGGACATTGGCGGTAAAAAGATTATTACCTAAGTAGAGTCCCGGCATGGCACGGATAAAATTATTGATTTTGCTAATTTCTATTAGTAAATAAAGGACTCCATTTCATGATTGCTTGTCTAAAAACAACACCGACGGTGTACCTTATATAACTGCCTTATATAATGAGAATTTTGTCAAGCCTTCGAGTTTTGGAGGCCAGGACCAGGCCATCTACGAATATGACATAGGTTAATTTAGGGGAAAACTGCACAATCAGTCTTAAACTTATTGTGTAGAAATCACCCGAGTCTTAAATTTTTCAATCAAACCAAGGTAATCCTAAATCTTTGGGGGAAAGTGCAATTAGGTCCTATCGGGCAGCTCTTGCCTGATTTATCTAACGTGATAGTCCAATCAACATTGGTTGTTTTATGTATAATGACGACAGCATGACGTGAACGTATTTTCAGCACATAATGCTGTTTTTTATTAGATTACCCGCTGCTTCTTCGTAGTGTACAATACTTAGAAATCATCCCCAATATCCCCTAATCAACCCCTCATTCTCAAACCCTGATGCCCCTTATAATGCCAATTCCAGTCTTGGAGATAAAATTTGGTGCAAAGATGAAGATGATCTCAAGATTTTGCAATAGAAACAATGAAGAGTGGCCGTGTTAGGTTTACATTGACGACGACCATCTTCAATTTCTAACAGCACTGCATAACTTTGACTATGATTATTCCATGAACGTGTTGACTTTCATAATCTATTTGTGTCGTTTTAAGTCGGTTTCTTTGCATGTGATGCATAGGTGACCCCTCAATGAAAAAATAAATAAATTCTATATTACCTTTTCGTGCACGGTCAAGATATACGGCAAATAGCATTGGTCTATGATAAAATGGAAATTTTTCCGTCGCCTTGGGGGGATTGGGGGATAAATTTAGTACAAGTAGATATCAGTTTTTAATTCATTAGGGATGAGAGATTCCATTCCATGACTTATTGTATAAAATGTGTTTTGCACTTGATTATGAACCTTACATAATTTTTTATATAATGAAATATTTGGCAGACTTTTGAGTTTTGGAGGCATAAACTAGCTAGTCTTTGAATATTTATATAGGTCTATTTAGGGCTAAAGCCACTTAAGATCTAATTATCTTAGCCTCTCAATGTATGTTTCCCGTACTCCAGGTGAAAACGATTATGAAGAATATTAGAAAACTGATTAATTTTTAATAAATTTCGAATGCTCTGCACGTTCCAATGAATATCAAGTAACTGAATCACTGAGGTCCATACTACTAGCAATTGCCCTGATTAGAAATTTATAATATGGTAATTCAATTCAAATGGAAGATCAAACCAAAATGATAAACTTAGTTTACCATCATAGCCGTCTTGAGTAATCCTAACCGTTCGTTTGTTTTTACCATTTTGTAAAGGGAAAAATAACATTTGTGTTTTTCATCAAATTTTACAATACTATTCTAATTTTAAAAAATTTACGTATCAATATTGAGAGAATTATCAAACCAATCCTTTTTATTTTATGGATGTTCATTGAATTTTAAAATTTTCAATTTTATTAATGTAGTTCTAAATCTTTGCGCCAAATTCCAATGAAATTCTAAACTATTGTACGAATAAATTTTTCAATTTTGCCAATTTAGTTATAAACTATACACACAAATTCCAATGGAACCCTTTCAAACAATTGTCATTGGAAATTACGGACGTGGCGTTCGGTTGTCATCGGCCAGCCAACATGGCACACTAAAGTGGACAATTTTACTTGAAACAACGTCTTGTGTGGATTGTTGCATGTCAGCAATTTTCTTTGATAATTAACTGGAATGGTTACATTGGAATTTTGGACAAAGAATTAAAACCACATTAGTCAAATTGAAAAATTTAGAATTAAATTGATATTCATACAGTTAGTTTAAGATTGAATTGGTAATTGTCCCATAAATATCTATATATATTTCGAGCTATAAAATAAATCAGAATCTATCCATCGAAAGTTTAAAATAAGGCCACTTTTACTTTTATTAAATAAGTAACTCATTAATAAAATCGTTTACTTATTTACTTTTTAGTTTAAAAGAATACTACCGGTTGCATTATTTTTCATTTCTCGTGCAACATCATAAAGAATTAATAATGAGATTACAAGCTTTAATTGGATGGAGAGATAAAATATTTAATTTTTTTATTTACAATTTAGGAAAAAGATACGAGAATGATTATTAGGAGGGTTATGCATAGAAAGTGGATAAGCATTTCCAATTTTTTAGGAGAGGGAGCAAGTAAAATCATTACCAATTATTTGTTATTACTAGATAGTTATACAAATGTCTAAGAATTTGTACTAGTGAATTTAAATACTGGAAAAAAAAAATCAGAACCAAAAGCTAAAATACAATGAATGGCAAGAGGCATACATTCCATGTTTACCGCATACAAATAATATCATTACTTTCTTAAACTTTCAAATGTCAATTTCTCGCATACAAGCGAGCATGTGCATACTTGCTATAATGTAAAGTTTGTAACCCTATTTTTTAAAAATATTCTCTACTTTTGTAAAAAGAAAAGATGATTGATATATTAAATGCCAGCCAATTATTTCGAATTAAGTTTTTTAAAAAATTAAGACGTTCAATAATTATCTGCTAATCATTTTCATTATAGTGAATTGTTATTTTATCCATTTATAATTATGCATGGTTATAGTGCATACTACAATCATAGTGCCTTCACACACACAGTCTCACCCACTCACGACTCCTTACTGTTGCTTGTCGTCACCGCCGCCCCACGGTGAGTTTTTGTAGACCCTTTTTTTTTCTCTCTTTTTTTCTATTCTCTCATAGCGAGGTCATGGTGATGATGAGGTCGGAGTGACTGAATTTTTATAAATAATTATAATCAAACTCTAATTAAAAACATATGAACAATGTTTAAGATAATGAAATGCCGTGCCTAACCCGAAATTTTAAACTTACGGCTATGATTAATTTATTAAGCAAAACCATTTATTCATAGTCTTTGGTGCCCAACCCAAAATTCAAACCTAAGGCGGCAAAACCATAGCCTTGACAAATGGAAAGAGTTTTTGTCGCCCTTAGCCAATCAATACCGACAAAAAAAAGGAAAGAGTTTTTCTTTCGTTTTTTTCTATTCTCTCATGGCAAGGTCATGGTGGTGATGAGGTCATAGTGACCAAATTTTTATAAATAATTATAGTCAAACTCTAATTAAAAACATCTGAACAATGTCTAAGAGAATGAACTAAAAATATTCCGTCGCTATGCCTACCCCGAAATTTTAAACATACTACGACAATTAATTCACTAAAAAAACCATTTATTCCTAGTCTTTGGTGCCTACCCGAAATTCAAACCTAAGGCGGCAAAACTATAGACTCAACAAATGGAAAGAGTTTTTGTTGCCCTTGGCCAGCCAATATCGTCAGAAAAAGAAAGAATTTTTCTTTCTTTTTTTCTATTCTCTCATGGTAAGGTCATGGTGGTGACGAGGTTAGAGTGACCGAATTTTTATAAATAATTATAATCAAACACTAATTAAAAGCATATGAACAATGTCCAAGAGAATGAAACTAAAAATATTCCATCGCCATGCCTACCCCGAAATTTTAAACATACAGTGATATTAATTTACTAAACAAAACCATTTATTCATTTTCTTTGGTGCCTAACCTGAAATTCAAACATAAGGCAGCAAAACCATAGAGTTGACAAATGGAAAGAGCCTTTTTTTTACCCTTTTAAGTAAGACGATCTTAAAGTCCTTTTCTCTTACTTTCTCCTCTCTCTCTTCATCGTCTTCTTCAACCTTCAATTTGGGTAGGGTTTAGACTAGTCTCACCCTCCCTCCTGGCTTGTTGATTTTGGTTAAGTTTTTTGTTCTTTTCTTATTTTTTCTCTTATCCTAATCTAAATCTGAGACCTTTCTTCTCTCGATCTAGTTTTAAATCTAAGAGTTTGAACTCTCCTAATTTGGTTCTAAATTTAGGAGCTATCATCTCATCGTTTAGATTTGGGAGTTTAATAAATATATTTTTGGAGATTTGACCCCTTGTGCTATGTCCCTATGTAAGTCATCTGCTTCAGATTTGAGAGTTTTATAATATATTTTTGGGAATTTGATACCCATGTGATTTGCCCATGTGCAAATCCTCTATTTTTAGTCTCAATGGTGCTTTGGTGTCTCGTTAAACAATGAAGAGTTGCTCTTCTATTATATTTGTGTTTGTTCAACCTGTTTTCATTGTCTCTGTAAAACGATGGTGTAAAGGAAACCAAACCTAGGCGTGCACGGCAATGCCATAGTTACTAGAGAAGGAATTTCTAGTATGTATTTATAGCTAATGAAGATACGAGATTCGATGATTGGCGGTTGATCATTTTACGTGATAGATCTATTTTTATGGAATGAGTGTGTGCTTATCCCTTCTGGTGCTCTGTTGATTTTTCTCGTTTTCTGAATTTTGCTTTGTTTTGTAGTACTTTGGGCTTGGATCTATTTCGATATGCTTTTCTTTAAAAGTTTATGTACTTCTTATATATCTTTTTTGAGTAATAAATATAATTTTCTTGCAGACCTGATAAATAAAAAAAGCAAGACCATCATAATTTATCGCCTTTGGACAAAGGCGGCAAAAACATAACTTATCGCTTTAGGTATCAAAGAGGACAAAATTAAACCGCCTTAGACAAAAATTAACGGAATAAAACTCAAGGCGACAAACCAGACCCAATTCATTCATTTATTTATTTATAGTGGGTACTAATAATAATAATAAAAAGAAGCACGATCGGTGTTAGTGATGGAATCGTCGTCATTCCTCTGTTGCAACATCACGATCATTTGACTTGGTTTTCTTAGTAAACCTCGACGCAACTTCCTCTATGCATCGCATGGGCTTCCAAGTCTTTCTTTATTTCACTGGTCTTCCTTCTATATCCTACTAAATCGGCCAATCATCGACATCAATGTCGTAACAATACTTAACTCTCTTATTCTTTTTGTATCTTGTCCGGTCTATATAATTTATACTCGCGTCGCGGTCAATACTGGCCATATTCGAGCTAGCCGTTAAGCTTTTGTGGGGCTGTTTTTACTATTGGCTATTGCTTAAGATCTCTATGGAGCTCAATGTACTATGTAAGTCATTTCGAAAGCATCCAAGCGAAATAACCGGATTTTCATTTGCGAATTGGATCGACCGAGCAACTTGTAATATAAATCAGAGATTTGTAATATAGTGCCTGCGAGAGCATAGCAGAGATTTGCCCATCTTCTTCTATTATAAATCAGCCATGATGCTTTCGCGATGGGCGATGTCATTGTACGTGATTAATAATATCTTGAGAAAGCAAGGCAAAATGTATAATGTGTATTATTATAGTAGGGCAATTATTTGCGTGATGAGTGAGATTGATTAAATAAAGGGCAAGGGAATTTCGGAGTTCCTTCCCCTGCCGACGTGCATGAAACACTTCGTTTGTTGGCATGCAAATGAATTTTTTTATGGTGATTTCGACTTATGGTGGTGACTAGGATATCGCGTTGCCACCTTGGAATCTAGCGGACCTTTGCAGAAGAGGTTAATACTAACGGGTAGTATGTAACAATTTATGGTGATTTCCACTAATGGTAACTCGGATATCGAGTTGCCACGTCGGCATTTTTTTTTTTTTTTTGAAGCATCTAGTGCTCCATTTGTAGAAGAGGTTACATCAATATTAAGTGCCATTTGACTCTATAGATTGTTCGATATTTGGTATGCTTAGATAATGGAGGTAGTATTTACTCGTACCGATGAAATTATCAACGGTAATAACTATTAAATGAAGGGAGACTAGATGAACATAAAACCATTATTAAACCCTTACAACAAAGGGTATGATCAACCTCTGGACGCGCACGTGACCGAAAATAAAACATGGGACTTGACCTATTTTGCTCATTACGCAAGCCTGGCTTTTACTTTTAGAAAGCCACTAAGAGAAACCTTTTGTGAGTGATTTCTTTTGATTGTTTCTTGTGGAACTTTATTTGAGTGTAATCCAGGTCGGGACACACTATAGAGTGAATGTGATTGAGCTATCATAATCTGTTTTGGTCGATTATAGTGGAACCATTTCATTGGTCTTTCCCCATGGAATAGGCATATCGCCAAACCATGTAAATCTTCATGTCAAGTTTAGGCACACTACCAAAGGGAAAAGTACCAAAAACGTCCGAAACTTATTGTGTTAGCACTAATTTGATTATAAACTTTTCAATTGGACCAATTTAGTTATAAACATTTTCATATTTATACCAATTGAGTCTATCTAGCCAATTTAGACTGGATATTACTGACATGAACACCAGCTATCCTACACGGTATGGTCTAGCGCTAATGTGCACATTTTATATAGTATTTAAATATTTTTTCGAGTTTTTTCATTTTTTTTTCTTTCCTTTCTCTTTTTTCTTTCTTCCTCTTTTCCCTCAACCATTCGCCAGCTTCCGTGATGGCTAGCAAAGGTTGCCAGCCATCGGCAAGGGTTGGATGAGACCACTAGTAAGAGCTAGTCCTCACAAGATCTGACGAGGGGTAGCCTCACCCAGATGGTGAGGGGCCTCATCGGCCTCTGGCTAGGGTTGAATGGGGTCCCCTCATTGAATCTGGTGAGGGGCATCTTCACTCAAGGCCAACGAGGGTGTCCTAGCCCTTGCCTTGATCGAGGACCAACGACCTCCGCCAACCATCACGGAGGGTGGTGAATCGTGTAGGGAAATAAGGCGAAAAGAAAAAAAAAAAAAAAAAAAGAGAAGGGAAAGAGAAAAGGAAAATAAGGAAAAGAGAAGAAAAAAATAGAAAAGGAAAAATTTAAAAATTAGAAAAGTATTAAAAAAATTAAATAAAAAGTTTAAGTTAGCGTCAATCGTGCCATGAAGACGACCGCTGTTCACGTCAACAATTTTTGACTTACATTGTTTGAATGAACTCAATTGGAACTAATGTGAAAATTTTAGGATTAGATTGATTCAATTAAAAGGTTTATGACTAAATCGATATTAATACAATATATTGAGGTCTTTGTTGGTACTCTTCCCCACTACCAAACCACATAAATCCATTGTGTCAATTTTTTTTTTTTTTTTTTTTTTTTTACGTTTAGTTCTCGTCCGAATCATTTTGGTTTAGTCTATGCTTCCAATTTCATGTAACCCGAGCCTAGAAATATCGCTGATTAATTATTCAGGAAGCTTTATCTGTATGCACTTATGACTGGCTTCTACCATATTCCAATTGGAAAATTTTCTTGGCAAGAATAATCTTAACCTGTGGCAGATTAAACACATGCGTTGTTGGAGACTTAGGGTATGGACTCAGCATCGGAGGGAGATGATAAGTTTCTCAAGATTATGAAAGTAGAAGAAAAATCTGATATTTAGAAAAGGTTAGGATTATTATGATGTTGAATTTAGTGGACGATGTTTTGGTTGAAGTGACAGATCAAATGACTACAGGCTTGTTTGATAAAGTACCAGTGTCTGATTCTATTCTTTTATTCCTCGAAACAAAAAAAGAAGAGAAATTCGTTTAGTAACTTTTGTGTTTCTGAGAACAAGTTTATTCTTGGGAATAGATTTGTAACTGAATCAAGAAATAGAAAAAAAAATAGTTCTTTGTTTCTAGGAACAACTCTAAAATCAAGGCAAATCATTTTCTTTTTTCTCTCTCTTTGTTTCTCTTTTCCTTTTCTTTCATTTTCTCTTCTTCTTTCTCATTGCCGGTCACCGACCACGGCGATGGCTAGCAACTGGCTTGGTGAGGTCTGGTGACCTCGCTGGAGCCTCATCGTGTCCGACAATCGGCTAGGCGAGGTGCGGTGAGCTCGTTGGCAACCGGGCGAGGCTCGTCTCCCAAATCTAGGTGGCCACCGGTGAGGCTTAGCCTCGCGGCAAGCTCAGCCTCGCCCAATTGCCGCTAGGCTTGGCCTCACCAGGTTAAGGTGAGGTTGAGCCTCACCGGTGGCCAAATAAGCTCATTTAGCCATCGGCGGGGCCGAGCCTCGCTTTGGCTTGGCGAGGCTTCGACGAGCTAGCCAAGCCTCGCCCTAGCCTAGTGAGGCTCTGGCGAGGTCATTGGACCTTGCATATGGCTAGCGACTAGTTGGAGAAGAAGAAGCGGGAAGGAAAAAGGAATATATATATATATATATATATATATATATATATATATAATAAAAGTGTTAAAATTTTTAAAAAATCTAATTGACAAAAAATGTAAGGGCGGTACCAAACGCATTTCTATTTAATAAATAGAAATTTTGGAGAGTTACCAAACGCCTTCAAATACTTAGAAACTTGTCTAGGGAATAGAATTAAAAAAAAAATCATTTCTGAATAGAAATTATCCTCGAGAATGGAATGGTTACCAAACACACCCACCAAGTGCAATCTATGCAAAACTTGATCAACATTACCAAACTTGATGCGAGGAATTTGGATAAGAAGCTATCCTATCTATGGCATGGTACGATCCTGCTTTGTTCGTTGCCCAGTTCTTATGAGCACTTTTGTGATTCTCTTATGAGAGTGTGTGAGACTATATCTATAGAGAAAGTGGAGTTTGCATTGTTCTCGAATGAATGGCAGAAGAAATTGTAGGGTAACAATCGGAGAAGTGGCGTTGAGGGCCCGATGGTCAAAGGTGGGAACTTCAAAGAGGAGTTCTAGCGGTAGCGCAAGTCTAGATCGAAGACTGGAGCGAGGAGAAAGCCTTTTAGACGCTACAACTATCAAAAAGAGGAGCAAATTGCAAGGAACTGTCTAGAGCCAAAGAAAGCAGAGAGATCGGAGAGCGACATGGACGTCACATGAGCCAGCAGGGAGGAGTCGGACTACATTTTTTGTGTGTCTACCAGTTTGACTAAGACTAGTGGATCATGGATTTTAGATGAGCTGAAATGGAAACTAGAGATCAGTTGGACTATATTCAATGTGTCTCCCAGTTCGACAAGAGACTAGTGGATCCTTGATAGCAATTAAGAATATGTCTGATGTTGATTAGTTAAAACGGAAATAATTAGTGAGTTCCAAGATAGGTAAATCTCAAGGGAATGAGTTGTACAATTTGGATGGAATGGGTCGGGTCTAAGATGTGTAGATCACCATTGGGCTGAGACCTCGAAGAAAGAAATCTTGGATGTATCTTTCGATCAAGGTAGCAAGTCATGCATTCATGCTGAGTCTCGTGCCAAGGCAATTGAGGATGAGTCGAGTCATATGTTGTGTTCCTGCCAAACTTGGTTGGGTTAAGATGGAGTGAGTCGAGATAATGTTGGGGTAGTACATGGATTAAGTGGGGAACAATCCAGACGCAAAGCCCACACATGATGAGAGATTTGTTGAGGTGAAAATGTGAAAGTGTAATGCAAAAAATGAATTTCCACACCAAGGATGAGGAATAAATTGAAGTAGTTACCATTCCATAGTCAGCTAGTAATTCATTTAAACTTTTGAGTAACATTAGAGATTCAACTGAATATATTTACAGGCTTGAATTTAAACTTTCCATTTGGCGATCTTCCTAAGTGAAGTATCGAGCTCCGGTTGCAGCTCCCAACAAACCCATCATAAATTTCTCCAAAAAAGTAACGTGAGATAATTTGACACATGATGGAATATATGCGATTAGAATTGAAGGAAATATCAGATGATATCTGCATAGAAAATTTGACCTATATAGGAAATTTGATTTGAAGGACAATGAGACGATCGAGGCATGTTGCTATTGGAATGAGTCTGACGAATTCGCTGTATTGGGATCAGGACTAGGTCTAGGATGCTTTAAAAAATTCTGCAGCAGATGCACGTATTGGGTCTCACGATGGAGGGGCAATTGGCAAAGTCCGACTTTTGTACAGATATAGAGGAAAAAAAAAACGGAGCACGCGGAAGATTGGTCAATTAAGAAATCACGCGTTTACAGAAAGATTCACGGATCCCGGAGTTGATTCGGGCAAACCAGGAAGTTCGAGTGCATCATTTTTTAGTCCATCGACTCCGGCGACCGTTACCATGGAGCAAATTTTCCTTTTTACCAAGTCATATTCGAGAAGGATGAACTATTAAAAGTGCGACTAATGCGTTGGAACCAATAAATGAAACTATTCAATTAAGAAACGAATTTTGAAAATGACACCTGAACACCGACTTCACATGGTCTGGCGGTGTCCCTAATCCTAGAAAAGATCGATTAGATGGTTTTAATATAGACGGCAGAGAGAAGATTACAATCATTGGTAATACTCACATTCAAGTTTTTTTCTATCGTAAACACACCCAAACGTGCAATAATCAATCATAAAAGAGAAGAGTATTCACTCACTCATAATTCTCTTGGAGGATGCTCTCAAAAGGTCTCCAAGTTTCTCTAATAGAAATAGCTTTGAAAATGGAACTTTTAACAAATCCAGAATGAGGCCGGGCTCTCGCCAAGACAGGTCCCAGCATCTGGCTTGCGCTTTGAAAAGCATAGTAGATATTGGACACTTTCCAAGAGCTTGTCCAACTTTTTCGAAGCTTGGTGACTGGGTTCATCCAGGCGCCACACAAGTCATTTCCTTGCATTTTCAATTATCCGCCTCTATCTCCATACCCTTGCAAACACTTGAGTGTTCCGAAAGTCATGAGCGTGTGTCGATTTCAAATGAAACGGAATTAACTTTGAGCTGCAATCAATGAGGAAACATAATCTAACACAATGATGTATTACTACACTTGAACTCTTTGCTAAAGAGAAAAGTACCAACATAGTACTAAATATAATCCATTGATATTAATTTAATCCTAAATATTTCAATTGAACGAATTTAATTGTAAAACTTTTAACATTGGTACCAAATCAGTCCATCCGACCAATTCGGACTAAAAATTGCTAATGTGAACACCAGCTGTTAAGCAATTTCCGACATCCATGTTAGCAATTTTCGGCTTAAATTAACTAGATAGACTTTTTTGTCAATCTAAAAAGGTTTATGACTCGATTTGTATCAATTCAATAGTTTTATGACTTTTTTGGTACTTTTTCCCTTTGCCAAACTTGAATTTTTGTACAACCGATATTGAAAAAGCAAAATTGGTTAAAAAATAACTCCTCTCACTTCCACACCTAGGCATGGCAAGGCGGCCCAGCTAGCTAATCCGAGATTTATCTTGGCCTGAATGGGTCTAAGCAGGATCTCCGCCTCTTGAGTGGTGGCACATTTGGTAGGGGTGTTTGGTAATTTCCAAATGGAACTGAAAATCATTTGTTCAAATCTTATGAATTACATACAAATAGCTTTGAGTGAGGGTTATCTGCATGGGTCAAATACCTAAGCTTAATCGGTTGACAAAACTCGTAAGATGTTTCATGGATCTTCATATAGTCCCATCTCCATGCTAAAGTCCTGAATTACAAACTAGGTATATACAAAGTTACGTGGCCATTTATTTTCTGTCTTTTTAAATTACTTTTCCAGTTATATTTATGCCTTCATCAGCTGAAAAAAAAGAAAATCTAAAAAGTATGCGCGCCCATGCTTTCTCATATTAGGTGCACTTAAGCACTTAGCTAGGCTCGCAAGTTCGTGTCGGGACAAGCAGGTCGTGGTTATGGAAAAGCTCGAGCCCAAGTGGACCCTACCTGAGCCCGCATGCCGAGTCTACTCACTTCTAGGTTAAGACAGGTCATCGATTTAATTAAAACGATGTATCGATGAAAAAACAGTGTGCCTACCCGACTTGAGCACGCCGGCCGAGTCTACTTGTACCATTTGAGCTCCTAATTCTAGTTGAAATTGAATACCTCAATCTTTAAGAAAATCTTGATTGACATTTAATGTCACGTGGAATTTTCTCTTCTTCCATTTTGACGGGAATGTAAAGGAAATAAGTTTTTAATACTCGAGTCAAAACAAATACAAGTATAATTTGCTCACAGCCAAACTTTCAGTCATATCACCTTTCATCATTTCAATGGGTATAGAAAGTTTCACTTGGAACATCGGCATGCTGCAGTCGCTACGATGACCATTCTCAAAGGAGCTTTGTCTTATAGAAGAAGTCAAGCACAAATTTTTCCGCAACCGCATACAACTAGAAGGAATGGAACTGAAAGTTTCTATATATCCTTTGTTCACTTATGAATTTCGACGCCGACCCCTTGACATTCGCATCATGTGAACTTTTATTTTTAAGGACAACATTTTCTTCTACCCTTAATTGATTGGAGGGTGAAATGGTTATATAAGAAGTCAACAACACGTTCTCATCTTGCTCCATCTTAAGCTACAAATGGGAAATTTGCATTGAAGAAAAAAAAACCTCCTAAACGTATTGCACAAATACCAAATCAATCATAAACTTTTCAATTTGGTCAACTATAACTTGAACATTTTGACAATTTACAATATAGTCTTTTCAGCAAATTTTGGCCGGCAATCGTTGAATTGGACACCAGCTATCTTACATGACAATTTCTTTGATTTTTTTTTTTAATTTTTAAAAATACATAATTTTTTTTTTGAATTTTTTCTTTTCTTTTCTTTCATTCTTCCTCCACTAGTTGCCGAGCTTCAGCGATGGCAAACGACCAGCCTCAAGTAGGGCTTGCCCTACCTAGATGGTGAGGTCAAGCCTCTAGAGCTCAAGGCCGGCGAGGTCGACCCTCGCCGACCCTTCTCTATGGTTGATTCCTAGCAATGGCAACTAAAAAGGAAGAAGAAAATAAAAGAAAAGTTAAAAATTCTGAAAATTATATATAAATTTATCCATGTTTGTGATTGCCAACTAAAATTGGCTAGAATTGCTACATTGGCAAATCGTCAAAAAAACTCAATTGGCCAAATTGAAAGATTTTAGTATTGGTATCCGTATAATGGATTTGGGACTTTCTTTTTTTCGGTAATTATCCCACTATAAACTGTTATTGCATTCGTGCCATGTCCTTGATTTATCATTTTCCAAACTTTCCACTACTCGATAAAGGTAAAGCCATAATAAGGGAGACCTTTGACCTGTTGCGGTCTCTTTTTAGCCTTTGCTTTGTTTGATGTAATAGTTACGCTGTGATTATTTTGAAAATTATAGAACTTTAGAAATTTTTTAACTATCATTGGTTATATTTATCAAGATCTGTTATGAGTTATTCTTATCATAAGATTAGATTAATGATATTTCGTCAAACATCCATTGGAATGATCCACAACAATGTGATGAAGTTTAATTGTGTTCTTTTTCTCGTCGTGCTCCCACATTGTTGCTGTTTCCTGGCTCCTTCCTTCCTTCCCTCTCTCTCTCTCTCTCTCTCTCTCTCTCTCTCTCTCCCTCTGACATAAATATGCATCTTAAGATCGATATGTAAACTTCATTACAGGGATTAGCAGCTTATTTTATGCAAGATATTTTGAGAGGTATCCAACACGCATATCCTTCAAAGGCCTTCATTAGTGCATAATCTCTCCCTCCATTATAATTCTCGCAGTGATTCCTGCTTCTTTCTTAGCCTGTTATATATATGGAAAATGGTCCAACTCAGAAATTCATTTACTAGGTACGGCTATATAAATTCTCTATGCGAATGCATATGATCGTGCTCACTTGTCTCGCAAGCTAGAGATCCCAAACACGTGTATAGAGAAAGATCATGGACGGTTTGCTTCAGTGCCCTGCGAACTACGTGCCTTTGTCTCCCATAAGCTTCTTAGAGAGAGCAGCTTTCGTCTTCGGCAACAAGGTCTCCATCATCTACGGCGATACGAGGTACACATGGAGAGAAACCCACGAACGATGTTTGAAGCTCGCCTCCGCTCTGACGAGGTTGAAGATCTCGCGCGGCGATATCGTAAGTCTCTCTATCTTGTTTCCCTCGTCTTTAATAATATCCTTGTGTTTCATGCAAGTAAAAAGGGGTCCTCGCTCGCTTTCTTTCTTTCTTGCTTCCATTAGCTTTTAGTTTTCCCAAAGCTCACGGTCTCAAATGGAGGGAATAAGGTAGTTGATCAGGATCATGCCGTGAGAAGCTATAAGCCTAAGAAAAGTGGGAGGGACAAAGATCTATATTGAGATAGATTGTCCTTCACGGTACATTCTCATGAGCTATTATCGACAGTATCGAATACATATGCACTTTGTGCACATGAACCGTTGTCGGATCAGGCGAACATCGCACTGGATATGCATGCCCCAGAGATGCTATCTTCGGTCTCTTTTCCTTTCCTCGTCCCCTTCGATGGTATATCAAGAGAAGGAGAACCCATGGAACCGGTCAATCTGCCAAATTAGGTCAAGATGAAGGAGGTCAACCCCCAAGCTCCTCCGTTGTCTATGTTGCTTCATAGATGTCTGTATGCTGTGTGGGACAAACCATTAACATAAACAACTGGAATGATTGGAAATACAAATACAAAACTATATTCCATGGACCAAAAACTTTTAAAAAAATAAAAATTATAGCCTCGCATAGGAAGAATTTATAATACGTAACCTAGTTCATGTTAGTCCTAACTAAAATGATAGCGACTTGCCAAATTCAACATAAAGGTTTGTTAAAAAACACTTAAAAGAAAAAAGAAACAAAGTGAAAGGATTAGAAGAGGTTGGTAAAGTCAACTATTGTGTAAAAGGTCATGTTTTGCATTCAAAACAAAAGCATAATGTAATATATATATATATATATTGCTTTCCCGCCAAAATTGGAATATTATTCAAATTTTAGGAAATTATGATCAAATTACATGTGAAGTTATGTATCAATACTTAAGTGTTTGGAAGTTTCAGGAGTCTCAGATTCGAAAAATAGGTCAAAGTGCATGAGTCGCATGATTTAGGTTAAGCAAATGGTGAAAAGTATAAGTCAAGGCAAGTCCTAGATACATAAAATATTTTAATGAATGCATGCCTGCCCTCTCTTTTCCCTCACTCGCATCCTTCAGATTCTCTCTTCTTTTCTTTCTTAATTACCTCACAAGTCCATTCTTTTCATTTCCAATCACCCCTACCCAACATAGTATCAAAGAGCACCATAATCTCGAAATATAGGAACCCCTATTTATATGCTAATAAAAATAAAAATAAAAATAAAAACCTAAGACCCGTCGGTGGTTGGGTTGAAACTTGAGAATCCTCTCTTAATATGGAAATCTATAACATGTACAGAGCTAACAGCACAAGACCTCCCATGAAACTGAACTTTTTGAAGAGAAATACTAATATTATAGCTAATTTCTTTTATCTGAAAAGGATGAAATTCCTAAAATGATTATAAATTGCTCCACTGACTCAAATTATTGTAAAACCCTTTAGTTATTTTATATCAGTAAAAGTAAAATAAAATAAATTATTTCACTCTTTTATATTAATCCATTTTAACCAATATTTTCTCTACACACTATAATAATTGTTAAGTAAATCATTTGAGCACGTTGGCCCCTGCAACTCTCCGCGTTGGAATTCTAGCCTCGTCAACATTGACTATAAGGGAACAAACTCTCATTGTCCATTTGGAAATCCTTTCCCAAGAGGTGCCATCTCAATCTTCACCCACCCACGAAGGGGAGTCCTGCACGTCATGAATTTTGGGTCTACAGCTAACTCCTATCAAAACATTTTTGCTAAAACAATAAACGCATTAATCCCCCGCTTAAAAGGGTTTGCTTAATGGAAAACCATTTTTATCATTCACTTAATTTAAAAAAAAAAATTGGGTCAAAGAGGGTCCTACTCAATCTTTGAATGCAAATTAATATATTTACACATTTTCTTGAGATCATGTACTCCGACAATGCATTCACTTTGACTAGGTTGAACTAGCATGAAATACAAGTTAATGGTCCCTAAATTTTGGCATATAGTCATGTGCAACATATTATGTCGTCAATCATGGCATGTTTCCATCTCTAGAAAAATTTGAAGTAAACGAGGCATGTCAACCGGTGAAGATGGACCTTGCATGAACTTTTTTTGATTTGGTGGGGCACAATTCTCAAGTTAGAATTTACCCAAAAAAAAAAAAATTCTCAAGTTAGAAGAATTACACCCATCACGTTATGTATACTCCGCGTGATTGAATGAGTATAAAATGGAGCCAGATATCATTATGTCCCAATCAGTCTCTTTGACTCGAAGGAGTTAAAACTTAAAAGGAGCGTCAACCTTTCCATCCTTAATTCATAGGCAGTTTTAATATTATCTTTCTCTCGTGAGAGGAAAGGTTAAAGGGGAGTCTTGCAAATTACGTGGACCCGACACTCTAGTGCTAAGTTCTTCTTTTCATTGCAGTAAAATTACAAATGATTTGGTATGCATGATTGAACGGTGAGCTACAATCCTCTAAGTCAATGCTACCTATTGGTACACACCGATTCATTTGTTAAAATTTGTATAAGACCATCACCAATTGATCATGAACATTAAAGCTATTATATGAAAGCATGATGTATTATTTGACTATTGTAAAATTTCCCTCCATACTTAGGCTTGTATTTCACCTAAGACTAATGGTTGAAATAATAATAGGTAAAGAAAAAGTATAAAAATATTTGAACTCAAGACACCCTCTGGAGCCACAACTATGTAGAATCCAGTGCACAATAATCTACTCCAAAAACTTTGGAATATGGTGCCCATGTTAAAATATCTAAATAGCAAACTACAAACTCATCTATCAGCTTATGTTTTTAGAATAATTAGTTATAACCCCATAAAGTCTCAACGTAGTATCATAGTAGGAGGCCTTGATTCACATATTCCAAACTTTTATTAACCTCACCAATTACATATTTCAAAGCTTCACGCTTAAGTTAAAGTCCAACGTAGACGCGATGGGGAGGGTTAGAATAATTAAAAATTAAATAATGTTTTCATTTAATAGTTTAATTTTTAGAAAAATTGGTTATAGTCTCACAAAATTTCAACATATTATGTTTTATGTCTTAGAACTCTCCCTCACACAAAGGTTTGGTTCAATGATAAAGGCCTTAAGCATAGATCCCAACATGTGAGTCCCATGGGCAAAGGATTATCAAAATCTAAGGCTTATAAATAAGGGAACTTATAAACGAGTGAAAAGGCATAGTGCTGTTTTACTATAAAATCGCTCTCCTTAAATCGTCTAATGGACAATGAAAATTATCACATGTTGTATTTCGAATTGACAGATGATTTTGAATCAAGAAAGGAACACAAACTTGATGATTAGATTCTAGAACTTATGAAATAAATCCACTAATTATAGCAAATTATCTTCGAAGGATACAACCAAGCATTTCATTAACATAAACAACTGGAATGATTGGAAATAAATTACTGGGAAATGACTAGAAATAAGTAAAGTGCATTGACAAAAGTAAAATCTTGTTCTTCGGATGTTTGTGCATATCTTTTCCTCTTTGTTGTTCTCCTTTTTATAGTCCATGGGTAGCTGGCCTACTCTAGTAAGTGTTCTCGCTCGTTGAAATTTGATTTTGGTTCCCTTTTATGGTATAATTGTTCCCGCCTCAGAAGGTCGACTACAATAGCTAATTGACTCAGCTATACAAATTGATTGATTGCAACTATTAGTTAATACCCTTGATAATTGGTCCTGTATAAAAGTTTCACTGCAATAATTGTTTCCGGTATTTTTATCCTTACAGTCGATTTGATTTCGGCCAAGTTTTGTGAGTCGGTGTTAATGTTTCTCAATTCCATCAACATTGATTTGACCAACATCGGCTTGACTATTCCCACCTTGTCCACTTAATCCCATCATTGTTGGCGTTTAACCACTGAATGTATTTATAGTGAAAATCATATCGCAATGCTCGTCAACATACTGTTTACTCTTTCCTTAGTGACGGCCTACATAATCTATCAGTCGGTCTATATTCATAATCGACCTTGACCTTGTTTAGTTGACTACGGCCCGACTTAAAAGATTGCTCTTCGTCTCAATGTTTTAGCACTTTCTCATCAAAGCTATAAAGTCATAGGTGATGATGTATGGTTAATGGCATCATTCTTATGAAACTGACATCAAAGTTGACATTTTTAGGTTCCTTATAGTCACAGACTATATTTAATATTTTAACAGTTTTACATGTGTCTGAACTCCTTCTTTTAATGGACCCATTACACTAATTAATATAGATAAGCAACGCACTAAGGAGTTTCATTCTATATGGATGCAAAACACCATTGCATTTCCAAGACTCCATTCCCTTGCTTTTCCATCCAAAATGACACACAATCCAGGAGATGCATGATAAGACTTTCGGGGAGGTTTTTTCCTAATGATCACAACTATCGAATTTCTACTTTTTCTCTTTTCGTTTTATGTGATCATAAAGCAGAAATTATCAAGACAATAATCATGTCGAGTTAGATGTCGTGGTTTCAAAAGAAAGAAAGAAAAACTAGGTTTTCGGCTGGTGAAAGCTGATCCGGCTGCATGCCTAAGTGTATGACTTAAGAACACGCGCGTGCATGGCATCCACGCCGGCTGCATATTTTCTTCAATGTACTCTCGTCTTATCATTTAGACTTCCCTGCGTGGTACTTGAAATGATAACACTGATTGTACTTTCATTGTATTGTACTTTCCTTGGCTATATGATATGTTATGAAGACTAAGATATAAAAGGAGAAGATAAAAGATGCTAAAATTAGATATTCGAGAGAGAACTAGTTGGATACAAAGTCATAATCTATCCGGGATTCCTGACGTTATTGATAGTAAAGCATTTAAATGAAATCCATCCCATTGTATCACTAGTCTCGCCTAGGTTTTGGCTCTTTCCTCATTTACTAAATCAGTCTTTAATACTCTAACATTTCCAGGCAAAAAAAAAAAAAAAAATTAAAGAAAGGTGCAAATACTTATTATTTGGGAATATTATCTAATCAGTCCTGAACCTATTATATAGATGTCAATAAGCCATAAACTTTTCAAGTTTGCCAATTTAGTGATAAATTTTTATGCGAAATTTCAATGTAGTCTTCCCGGCTAATTTTTTTCGGGATAACTGACGTGACGGTCTAGTTATTACCGGTCGTTTTATATTCAAAGCATCTAGAATACTCACTTTGGTGGGGATGATGCATGAAGTCGTGGTGGGGCTACGTAATCAGATAAGGCATGAAATGGGACTTATCTGTTCCCCTTTTTATGGGTAAGGATTGCGGCATTTTCTTCATCTCGCACTCACTACTCTCAGAAGGGAAGCTTCAGCGAAGTTTGACAAAAACTCTAAAGAATTGAATGGATGCCTATCATCATCTTGTGGGTAGCGACAAATCTTGATGCTTTCCATGGTCATCAAGATCTGATTTGAGAGAAAGCTTGGTGGATGCTGTTCCATTACGTAAGTGTTCCTTCTAGAAAGAGGGTTCGACGGTAATGGCGTGTAGATTGTGATCCGTGTGGGGTTTGATCTAAAGTCAGAGGCCAAAGTTATTTTGGTGATCTGATCATGGCGATGACTCACGAGGAAGTCGTCTAGGGCCCATTAACTGGGGCTGTACGTTGATTTTCTAGATATTATCATTTATTCAGAAGTACTGTCACTTGATAATATCTGAGAAAATTTTGTAACATTTAGTTTGTGTTAAAATAAAGCGGAAAAGAGAATTGGAGAATTTTTTAACTTTTGTATATTTCTCTGTGTCTAATATTAATGATACATGAGCCTATTTATAGGCTGTTTTAGAAAACTATGTGAAGCAACAAAATATTACAATATCAAATACAATCAATTAGAATAAAATAAGGAAGATAATATCTCTAACAATATATCTAAAATTCCCTCTCAAACTCAAGGTGATATAGGAGAGGTTAGTTAGAGTTTAGAGAAATGATCTTGAAAACGTCCAGGTGGATGTGCCTTAATGAAAATATTAGCTATTTAATCAACTAATGAAGTGGGAACAAAATATGACCAAAAAAAAGAAAAAAGTGGGAACAAGACGAATAGTACCACAAAGCATGTGAGAGCTACGAAATGACAATCTATTCTAATATATTTGGTATGCTCATGGAAAACATTGTTATGCGCTGTTTAAATAGCACTCTGGTTATCGTAATAAGTGATTATTGCACCATCATGAGAGACTCTCATGTCTTCAAATAAGCTCCACAACCATAGTAATTCTGATGTTGTATTAGGAAGGGCACAATATTCTACTTCTATAACAAATCAAGCAACGGTAGTCTATTTCTTGCTTTGCCAGGAAATAAGGGAGTTTCCTAAGAAGAAGTAGTGGCCTGTAGTAAAGGGACGATCAAGAGTATCACCGGCCTAGTTGGCATCTGGCATTAGAATAAGTCATTAACTCTAAGGTTGAGTTAGTATAAAAGTGAAAACTGTGAAATAAGGTACCCTTGACGTAGCGAAGAATTCGAAGAACATCGGCAAAGCGAGTTGTTCATGATGCGGTCATGAATTGACTTACAATATGAATAGCATAAACGATGTCAGGACAAGTAACAGTGAGGTATACAAGACTACCAATCAGTTGTCGATAAAGCATAGGATTCGAAAGAGGAGTCTCGTCTTTGTGATCAAATTTGGCATTTGTCTCGATGGAAGTTATAACGATCTTGTTATCAGTAAATCCAACTTGAGAAAGGAGATTAGTGGCATATTTCCCTTGAGAAAGATAATAGCCAGAGGAATCTGAATCAACCTCCAAGCTTAAAAAATAACTGAGTCAGTCAAGATCTTTCATTTATGTATGAGGATTTCGTAATACTGTTATGATCATCACTAGTAATAACCATGTCATCAACATATAAGAGTATCATACAAATGAGATGTTCATTTGAACAAAAAGAGCATTGTCATAGGGATTAGATATAAATCCATGGTGTTCCATTGTGGAACTAATCTTGGAATACCATGCACAATGAGCTTACTTTAGTCCACATAATGCTCGGCATAGTCAACACACTTTATTAGAAGTGTGAGTGTATCTAGGAGACGGCTCTGTATGAATTTCCTCAGTGAGATCTCCATTAAAAAATGCATTTTTGACACCCATTTAGAACAGAGGCCATCGCTTAATAGAAGCAATGGGAAGGAGGCTATGAACAAAAGTACGGGTGAATATAGTTCCAAAGTAGAATGTAGAACCTGAAAACCAAACTGATAGGAACCTGTAGGTTCCAAGTTCCAAAGTATGCAAGATAGGCTCCAAGTTCCAAAAAATAAAGAACCTGCTTTGATGAATAGGTTATAGATTCTTAGTTGGAGGAACCTAGAACCTGGAATCTATATCCTGTAACCTAGAACCTAGAATAAGTTTTAATGTTTTTCTTGGTTTATGTCTTCGTGCGATCTTGCGATATTCCATATCATTCGATGATGAGTATATAATTTGGAAACACTAGTTTAAGCTTCCATTTTATGACTGATACTTTTACTCTATTTACGCTCATATTTTTCATATGCCTTTATGGTCAATAAATTATAGCAACGAGTGGTAGTCATTAATGGTTTTAATTCACTGCAATCATTCAATTAATAATATAGATTGATCTTGAGTAGACCCTAAAACCTACCTGGTTCCAAGAAACCTATAGGGTAGGTTCTAGGTTCTAGGATATGCAAGGTAGGTTTCAGGTACCAAAAATTGAGAAACCCATTTCAATGGGTAGGTTTAAAGTTCCATATGGAACCTATATAGAACCTAGAACCACTTATCCCTAAACAAAAGTAAGACATGTAGTTGGAGCAAACGTCTCACAACAATCAATGCCACACTCATAACTAAAGCCTTTTGCTACTAGCCTAGTTTTGTAGCATTCTACTGTACCTTCTGCCTTCATTTTGATCTTGTACACCAATTTGCAACATATAGCCAACTTTTCAAGAAGCAAACAACCAAATCCCAAGTATGAGAATTTTCTAATGCTTGCAATCATCTATCATTGCTTGCTTCCAAAAAGGATAAGTACTAGCTTCTTTATATGTGCAAGGCTCGTGAAAAGAAGCAATAGTAGAATAACAGTGAAAATCACGAAGCCCAACAAAAGTTTGAATTACACAAGTGGAATGACAAACAAGAGAAGAAGGAATGTTTAAGGTCGGAGAATCCGCGGATGGCTCAAACATATTAGGAGCAGTCGAAGTAGGATTACCAGAGACACCTGCATCAAGATTAGGAGAGGACAATTCCAAAGAGGAAGAAGTGTGTTATCTTTAGGCAATTAATCGGTAGAAGGATTAGCGAAAAAGCAAATAGTTTGGAAAGGATGCAAAGGGACGAAGAGACAATAATATCTCGTGTTCCCAAAGGGTAAAATTATGAGTTATCCAAAGTTGATTTGAGATAGGATCCCAACGTCTATACCTTTTATGCTCAATACTATATCCAAGGAAGCAACATAAATGAGCATGAGATTCTAACTTCGTGCATTCATTAGAAAGAAGATACACAAAACAAGCATTGCCAAAGACTCGAAGTAGATTGTAATTAGGAACACTGTCATATAAGTGCTTGTAAGGAGAAATATTATCTATAGTAGGTGATGGAATACGATTGATAGTATATATATATCAATATGATAGGCCTCTCCCCAAAATTGTTTTGGACAAGATGCTAAGATTAGAAGAGTGTGTATGATATCTAAGATGTGCCTATATTTACGCTTTACTCAACCATTTTGTTGGGAAGTTCTTGCAAGAATGATGAATGATAGCACCATTCCAAGAAAGAATTCTAAGGAACTCTTTGTCTCTATGTTACATGGCATTATCAGTACAAAAGAACTTTAATATCTCGGGAATATTTTGTCTTGATCATGGCAACAAAATCACTATAGATATGAGTGATTTCATATCAATTCTTCATAAGATAAAGTCATGTATAACGAAAATAATCATCCACAAAAATCACAAAAAAACGAGATCCTCCCATTATGGGAGTAGGAGATAATCCCTAAATATCAAGGTGAATTAGATTAAAGCAAGCTTAAGAGACAAATTCACTAATATTGAACAATAAAGCATGATATTTTCCAAACTTACAAGGCAAGCAATCAAAAGTTTTATTGTCAATAGAACCTAAATGACCACTTAAAATCAGAGGACCTAAACTAGAGAAAGAAGGATGTCCCAATCGAAAGGTCAAGTTTTAGATAATACTATGGTAGCGCAATGAGTGAAGGAGTTGGGAAGCTTTAATGAAATAAGATCAAACAAAAGTCCTACTTTGTGGCCTATCCCAATTGTCTATCCCATTCATCGATCCTGCACACGACAACTATTCAAAGAGAAATGAATGTCAAAACCAAGTTCGCATAGTTGTCCCACAAATATCAAGTTTAGTGAGAGTTTGGGAATCATAAATATATCAGGCAAGGACAATTTGGACGCCGCAACATGCCCTGTTTGACTTACTATTATCTAAGATTTACTAGCTGTATGAATAATAGGCACTTGAAGTATATGACTTTGAATTGAGTCAATTGGAATTAGAGGTCATGTGATTATAGCAGGTAGAATCAAAAAACCATGAATCAAGATTTCCTAGGGTGATTGACAAAGTGGAAGGGTTAGGTGCAGAGGAGCTAAAAGCACTAGATTTTAGAATGATAGAACGAACTGCAGATCGAAGATCATCTAATGATAGAGTAATAGATGTACTTTTAGAGGAATCCTCAATGGTAGCAGCAATGATGGACAGACATGCATGTGAACCTCTAAACCGAGATAGGCCGGTCCTTCCCGTAGGTTGCTTAGGTTGCAATTGATAACAATTGGATGCATGATGACCAGGTAGGGGACAATGCATACAACAAGGCTTGCACCATGAGGTGGAACCAGAAGTGGCAAGCACTACATCTTTGGAAGTGGAGACTGATAGAATAACACGTTGTGCCTATAAAGTAGTAGCAAGTTGAGTCTCCTCCATCAAGAATTTCGAGGCAACTGCCTCAAGATGAGGTAGAGGATGCCGATGTAAAAGTGAAGCCTGCATATATTCAAACTCATCATTAAGTGCCATTGGAAAATGCATAATACATACGATCGTGACATTCAACAAACTAACAAGCATCAGAAGTCGTCTCCCATTCAGGCTCAGATAAAGCTAGCTAATCTCATATAGCTTGTATGGAAGATAAAAAGTTGTTAATAGACTGAACTGTCTCCTGACACATGCGATGTAAATTCCCTAACAGTTGTTAGTCATGAGCAATGTCTGATGCAGAGTAACAACTGGCAAGAATATCCTAGGCTTCCTTTGTTATATTTAGGTGATCAAACAGAAGTCTGATAGATGGAATCAAAGTGTTTTGACACCATGTGAGTATCTGATGATTCTTGCAATCCCACTCCTCTAAACGATCAGCAAATTGATCATTGGTTCATCAAGAGCCTGCATAAGCTTACGAATATTTCCAGTGACATAACACCCAAGCCTACATTCTCTTGAACTTGATATTTCTTGAGCCCATAAAATATAGTTTGATCCATTCAAGATGGTCTGAATAAGAGATTTCTAATTTATCCATGATATGCAATATACCATTATAAGCTAGTAGATTTTATAAGGAATTCAAATAAAATTGGTACAAAGCCAAAAAATAGATTCGGAACATTGAAATACCTCATAAACCGATTTGAAAATGTCAAAAATCAGTCCAAAATGTTTCAGGCTGGTCTGGTCTACGGCAGTCAATGCAAGTGAACGATAATAATTTTAGGATGTCGTGACGGACAACTTGGCTAAGGCGTGGCGCCGACATGGAGGATGACGTCAGATGATGACATGGCAGACAACTCGGTTGAAAAGTGGCACTGACGTGGAAGATGACGTCACTTGTTCAACGGACGCAGCGAATTACGTGCGAGGCACACGGGCATGTGGATCTCATGCGCAAAGGACTCGGCAGCGTGAGCGCATGCAAAAGGGATCCAGCGACTTCGTTTACTGGGTTAGACTCGTCGGAGGATGAGGAAACTGTTCTGGTGGATTTTGTTTATACTGTCCAACTATTGCTTAAAAAAAAGCAATTAAGACGACAGGGTCGGCGGCCTGTGACGTGGCAACGCATGGTGGCGCGTGAGGCAGATTCCCGAGTCTTTTGACGAATTTTCAAAGTCTGACTCGTCTGAGGACAACGAACTGATGATGGGGTTTGCTTTTCGAAATGAGCAACGAGATTACCTAAACAACAATCAATGGCGGCGGTTCAATGATTTTATGCTCATGATTCGTTGTTATGTCAATGCAGGTTGCAGCTATGGCACCAAACGTCCCTGCACTATACGAGCTCCACTTCGCGGTTCCAATGGCAGGCGCGACTCTTTCCGCGCTCAACGTAAGCCTTGACGAGCATGCTTTGACGATCATTCTTCACCGATTACGACCCAAAATCATCTTCGTCGACTCCGAGCTCATACACCTCGTCTCCAAAGTCATCCACAACAAGAACGATACGCACCTCCTAGAAAACCACCACGATCACAAGCCACTCCTTGTCGCAATCCATGACTTCTCACTGGACCGTCAAGCCCACTATGATCTTGGGGTTCGAGAGTATGAACAAACCCTAGCTATGGGAGAGAGCGATTTCCAAGCCATTAGTCCGGCCGATGAGTGTGATCCCATCTCAGTCAACTTCACTTCGGGGTCGACAGGGATGCCCAAGGCAGTGGCATACAGCCACCGGGCAGCGTACTTGAACTCTCTAGGGCTGATCCTCCGATACAACATGGGGAAGTTGCCTGTGTTCCTATGGACGGTGGACATGTTCAGGTGCAATGGGTGGTGCTTCACGTGGGCAATGGCGGCACTCGGCGGTGTCAATGTGTGTATTAGGAACGTCTCAGCGAAGATAATCTTCGACTCCATTCAGCTCCACAAGGTCACTCATCTCTGTGGTAATGGTCCATTTTCGTTTACTTTGATGTTGAGAGTCCTGTTGCATCATGAGCATGACATATTTAACGGAATCGAAGGATAATATATCATTCACGTTAAAAAATAGATGAGTGGCGTTGAGATATGTCGATAATGTGTCATTACCGTAGTACGGTACAAATACAATCAAATAATTGGGAGGATGCCTATGCTTTTTAAAACGTGTCATATGAAAGTATGGATGATGTTAGGTTCATGAAAAATCGCCCATGAAAAAGTAGAGTTTTCTTCTTCTTTTTTCCCTTTCAACAGGTAAACCCACTATCCTAAATATGATTGCTGATTCCCCACGGGTCGACCAAAAGCCACTGCCTTCCGTGGTGGACGTAATCATCGCCGGCGCATTCCCGACGAATCCTGCTCTCGAGAGAGTCCAAGAGCTTGGGTTGAACATTGTCTACGGATACGGCATGACGGAAGCCCTAGGGCCCGCTCTCATCAGACCCTGGAGGTCATCGCAACACCACCACCATAACGACGACGACAACGACCACGACGATCATAACTTGAAATGTAGAGAAGGGCTCCACAACATCACACTGGAAGCTGCCGATGTCAAGGACGCGACCACCATGCAGAGTGTTCCAAGCGATGGGGAAACAATCGGAGAAGTCATGCTCCGAGGGAACACCCTCATGGCAGGCTACTTGGGCAACCAGGAGGCGACGCAGAAGGCCTTTTCTGGCGGGTGGTTCAGGACCGGGGATGTTGGGGTGCGGCATGTGGACGGTTGCATAGAGATAAAGGACCGAGCGAGGGACGCCATAGTCTTAGGGAAGGAGGTGATCAGCACATTGGACATAGAAGCCGTCTTGTCAAGCCACCCGAAAGTTGCGGAAGCTGCTGTTGTTGCTCAAAATGACATTGTTGCGGGGCAAGTCCCATGTGCATTTGTGAAGTTGAAGGAAGGGAAGTGTTCCAACGCCGAGGAGATAGTAAAGTTTTGCGCGGAGCAGCTGCAAAAGGCGACAATGGTTCCGAAGACGGTGTGGTTCGGGGACTTGCCGATGAATTCCACCGGGAAGGTACAGAAGTCTGTGTTGAGAGAGAGAGCTAATGCAATTGAGAAGCATCGTCCATAGTACGAGCACAGCTTCACGAGAACCAAAGCATGAGGAGAAGGGAAATGATTACGTAACAATATTTAATGCACTATGATAATAATAATTTATTTTGGACCACAAAAAATTAAATTAAAAATAATAATAAATTGTTGTGATACCTATTTTTCAAAATTTGTGACTCACAATAGATTGTTGTTCTCACAGTACCCCAAGGACTATTATGCTAGCAAAATCCATCAGAGGAATTACTTGCGAATAATTAGAATTCAACTACTTGTGTCTTTCTGTGTTATTTGTCCTGTAATTGCATATTTCGGATCATCATTGATTTCTCTAACTTTAATGTAAGCATATGTTTAAGTTTCTTTCTTTTTTTTAGTCAACCTTTCTAGCTAGATTTTAACCGTTAATTTGTAGTTACTGTATGAAAGTAGAGGATTCAGTCTTAGATATTGTTGACATGGCTGTCCTCCTATGCGAAAGATACGGTCTGTTATTGTGAAAATATGTGACAAGCGAATCAAATAGTAGGCAAAAAGTAGGAAATAAATTAGATATCGGATTTATATGGTTCGGTCCAAATGTCGATATCTATATTCACAAGTAAAGCAATATAGAATTTCACTATAAAAATAAGTGACACGACAAAGATTGCAATCATCCTAATACTCAAATAGTCTTTTGATATTTTCATTCCTCCAATTACGCTCAATAACCCGTTCAATATTTAGCCTTTCATAAGCCTTAATGAAATCTCACTCAAAGAATTATATAAATTGCACTCATAATAATTCAACTAGCTAAATCACTATAGAGTATAATTACTAGAAAATACATTTTCTTCAATCTCTTTTGTGTAGTCTCAGAGCTCTCTCCCGCTGTCTTCTCACTTCCTCTCCGTGATTTATAGAGGAAGCTCAACGGGGGAAGGAGGAAGGAACAGGACGAGGAGAAATGCCCATGCTCATGATTGCACTTCATCTCCTTTCTCTGTCTTCATGATTGCCCTCTCCTTTCTCTCCTTTCGACCCATACAATGTATGCCGATCACTGCACCCTCCTTCGTACACGCCGATTGCCATGTGTCCTTTGAAGGAACCTAAAAGTAACGTGAGATACTTTGACACGCGTGCGATCAGAATTGAAAGAAATATCAAATGATTTCTGCGTAGAAACTTTGACCTATGTAGAAAATTTGATTTGAAGGATAATGAGACGATCGAGGCATGCTGCTATTGGAATGAGTCCGACGAACACGCTGTATTGGGATCAGGAGTAGGAAATGTGGATCTTTTAAAAAAATTTGCAGCAGATGTACGTATTGGGTCTCACGATGGAGTGGCAAGGTCCGACTTTTGTACAGATTTCGAAAAAAAAGCGACACGCAGGCTGGTCAATTTACACATGACTATGTACCTTATATAATCTTTTATATATAATGAGAATTTGGCGGACTTCCGAATTTTGGAGGCGTGAACTAGCTAGCCTTTGAATAATTATATAGGTAGATTTAGGACTAAAGTCATCATAAGATTTAAATATCTTAGCCTCTCAATGCTTGTTTCCCATTCTCCGAGTGAAAAAGAGTACAAATAATTCTACACAGCCGATTAGTTTCTAATAAATTTTGATGCTCTATATATACCAATTAGGGGTGTACAACGAGAACCACTTGAATCAGGAATTGCCCGGATTGGACCCGATCGGTTGATTTTGGGCGGTTCCCACGGGCGACGGTTTGGTCCCTGGTCCTTATTCTTGGAACTGGTGGCCAGTTAGTCTAGTTCCCGATTCTAAGATCGAAGCGAAAGAAGGGCAAGGGAGGGGTTTCATTTAGCATTTTTTTTTTGGCATATTCATGATTCACTGCGAAGGTCAAGTAAAGACCGGTTTCATTGAACCAGACCGGACCGGACTGAGTCGGTTGGTTAGTCCGATTCTCGATTCTAGGATCGGCCGGTCTAGTCCTTCGTTCCTTAATATGGGAATCAGTCCTCCCGATCCGGTTCTCAATTCCACCTTGGAATCGGACCGAATTGAGACCCAATCACTACTAATTCCAATGAATATCAAGTAACTAAATCACTAAAGTCCATACTATTAATTATTGCCCTAATTAGACATATATAATATGATAATTCAAATGGAAGATTGAACCAACATGATAAACTTTGTTTACCACCATAGCCGTCTTGACTAATCCTAAGTGTCCGTTTATTTTTTTTTTTTTTATCATTTTAAAAAGTGACAAGTAACCTTTTTTGTTTTTTTTTTTTTTTTGGTCAAAACTTACACTATTATTCTAGCTCTAAATATTTTACATATCAATATTGCGAGAATTATCAAATTAATCCTTTTTATTATCTGGATATCAATTCAATCATAATTTTTTTAATTTCATCAATGTAATTCAAAACCTTTACGCAAATACCAATGGAATCCTTTCAGTCAATTGCCATTGGAAATTATGGACGTGGCATCCAGCCATCGTCAGCTGATGAACATGGCACACCGAAGTGGAAAATTTTACTTGAAACAACGTCCTACGTGGGTCATCACATGTCAGCAATTTTCTTTGACAATTAATCGAAATAAATATATTGGAATTTCGCATTAAGGTTTAAAATCACCTTGGTCAAATTGGAAAATTTAAAACTAAATTGTTATATGTACAATTAATTTAAGATTGAATTGGTTATTGTTCCATTAAAATCTATATATATTTCAGGCTATAAATAAATCAAAGTCTATCTATTAGAAGTTTAAACTAAGGCTACTTTTACTTTTACTAAATAAGTAACTCCTTGATAAAATCATTTACTTATTTACTATTTAGTTTAAAAGAATACTACTGCATGCATTATTTTTCATTTCAACATGGAAAAAACAAAAACATGGCATTGCTTTCGACGATTATATTTTTTAATGTCAAATCAGGATGATCATTAAGAAAAGTTATGTTCACATGATCGATGGAAAAGTCTGATTGATGAGACAATATCAAAATAATATGATATGTGATATCATTGTTATACGTACATATTATAAGCATAAAATATATCATGAGAAAGAGAGATCTAACTAATTGGGAGCTGACTTTGATGAGTTCAAAGAATTATGATCCGAAAATCACGGACGACTAATTCTTGGAAGAATGGCAGATCCAACATGTGAGCTCAACCGCTAAGTGAAGCTGGTAAAATGAAACCCGTTAATTTAGAGACATTTTGCTTGATGTCAACCCATCTAAGAGGATCTGTCGATTGATGAGTGCTTATTGTTGCCTATACCAAAATTGCTTCGGGGCTGACTTCTACCTCTTGACCTTGACCTTCCAAAATGTTGTGCTTGACCTTCGCAGATAATGAACTCCAAGTTCATGCAATATAGGAAATATCATATTTATATTAGGACTTTTATATAAGGACATTGGCAATAAAAAAGATCATTAACTAATTAGAGTCTTGGCAATGGCATGGATCCAATTGCTGATTTTGGTGATTCCCATTAGTAATTAAGGGACTCCATTTCATGATTGCTTGTGTAAAAACTATATTACACCGGTGGTGTACCTTATATAACTTCTTTATATAACTAGAATTTTGTCAAGCTTTCCAATTTTGGAAGCAAGGACTAGCCCATCTTCGAATATTACATAGGTTAATTTAGGGAAAAACTGCTCAATCGGTCCTAAATCTATTGTGCAAAAACCAATCGAGTCTTAAACTTTTTAATCAAATCAATGTAATCCTAAATGTTTGGGGGAAAGTGCAATTAGGTCCTATCGGGCAAGTCTCACTTGATTTATTTAACGCGACAGTCCAATCAAAATTCATTGTTTTACATGTAACGCGACGGCATGACATGAAAGGATTTTCAATAAACAATGCCATTTTTTGCTAGATAAACATCGTCGTTTCTTCGTATTGTGCAATATGTAGAAATTACCCCCAAAATCCCTTAATCAATCCCTCATGTCCAAACCCCAATGCCCCTTATAATGCCAATTCCAGTCTTGGAGGTAAAATTTGGAATGAAGATGAAGATGATCTCGAGATTCTGTAATAGAAACAACGAAGAGTGATCGTGTTAGGTTTACATTGACGTCAACCATCTTCAATTTCTAACAAAATTGCATAGCTTTGATTGTGATTATTCCATGAACGTTTAGACTTTAATAATATATTTGTGTGGTTTGTGTTGGTTTCTTTGCATGGGATGCATAGGTGGCCCTCAATTAAAAATAAATAAATTTATATTGCCCTTCTGTGTGCAGTCGAGATATACGATAAAAAGCATTGGTCCACGTTTTCAGCATGGAAATTTTGTCCGTCGCCTAGCGCTTGACTATGTTAGGGAGAGAGAAATTTAGTACAATAGATATTGGTTTTCAATTCATTCGGGGATGAGAGATTCCATTCCATGACTCTGTGTAAAAAGTGTTTTACTCTTGACTATGCACCTTATATATATTTTTTATATAAGGGGAAACTTGGTGGCCTTCCGAGTTTTGTAGGCATAGACTAGCTAGTCTTTGAATGTTTGTATAGGTCAACTTAGGGCTAAAGGCACATGACATCTAAATTTCTTTGCCCCTTAATGTATGTTTCCCATCCTCCAGGTGAAAACGATTACGAAGAATATTAAAAAACCGATTAATTGTTAATAAATTTTAAATGCTCTTCATATTCCAATGAATATCAAGTAACTGAATCAAGGTCCATACTATTAGCAATTGCCTTGATTAGAAATTTATAATATGGTTATTCAAATGGAAGATTGAACCAAAATGATACAATTTGTTTACCACCATAGCTGTCTCGAATAATCCTAATTGTCCGTTTGTTTTTTACCATTTTAAAAGGGAAAAATAACCTCTTTGTTTTTCGTTAAAATTCACAATATTATTCTAGTTTTTTTTTTAAAAATTACGTATCGATATTGAGAGAATTATCAAATCAATCCTTTTTATTATACAGGTGTTAATCAATCTTAAACTTTTCGATTTCATTAATGTAATTCTAAACCTTTGCACCAAATTCTAATAAAATTCTAAATTATTGTACAAATATTAATTCAATCCTAAACATTTTTCACCATTATAATTATAAACATTTGTGCCAAATTCCAATGAAATGCTTTCAGTCAATTGCCATCGGAAATTACAGACATAGCGTCCAATAACCGTCGGATGGCCAACATATGGCCAACATGTGGCCAACATGGCACACTAAAGTGGACAATTTTAATTGAAACAATGTCCTGCATGGATTGTCACACGTTAGCAATTTTCTTTTTTCTTTTTTTTTTTGACAATTATCGCGACCTACCCCTCGGGGGAGGGAATATAGGTTTAGGGATATTGCCTAAAAGACGGGCCTATGGCCCATGATTAGGCATAGGCTATCCCAAGCTTATACCTTGTGCAATATTTGAGAGTTAATAAGAGTTTGTAGTAAGGAGTCGCCACTAGCCTATTAAGATCGGCTAGAACTCAAATGAGGAATGGGAGTGTACCTCACTTCCTACACAACTAGAGAATCTAGATTTGGGGACTTGATTATACTAATTAACCAATTAATGTCCTTTTAGTACCTAATCTTGCTCATTTTAAAAAAATAATTTTTTTGTCGAGTAGTCTAGATTGATTTTATACATATCTATTAACATATGAGGTGATCATACGAATACACAATCATTAACGTAACAATTAGCAACCAGGAGAAGCATTAAATACATTTCACAAGATAGCAAAGATTTAACTCTAAGGAAAAGATAAATGTTAATCCCAACTAGACTAAAGGGGAGCCAAAATTAATGTACCAAATTTGCGCAATCAAGGATATTCGTCTTTAAGGACAACTAAAACCTTAAAATAGAGCCCTAATGGCTTAGTCAACCTTAAACAAGATTCTAAATTGGAATACTTCCATTTTTTTAGGAGAAAATAACCCAAGAGATTAATTTTAACATTTTTGAATATTTTTTAATTTTTTAGAATTTTTTGGATTTTTCAGAAAAATTGAATTTTCGAATTTTCCAAAACATTTGGGTTTTTTCAAACTTTTTGATTTTTTTTAATTACTACTGAAATGTTGAGACTTTTCTGAATTTATGAATTTTCTGAGAATTTTTTAATTTTCCTTATTTTTCTAATTTTTCTAACTTTTAATTAATTTAAAAAACTCAAATTTTCAATATTTTCTGAAATTTTTTGAATTTTTTAATGTTCTTTGAAAGTTGTTGAATTTTTTGGAAATTTTTTTTGAATTTTTATTATTTTTCTAAATTTTTTAATATGTTTAGAATTTTTTTGATTTTTTTAAAATTTTTTAATTTGTTTTTAGTATTTAATATTATAATATTCGAGGAAGCGGGTTCGGACCGATAAACCCGATCCGACTCGCTGACCCCACACAGTCGGATAAAAATGAAATTTTTAGTTTTTTTATTTTAAAAATTTATGTTTTTCTTTCTCTTTTTTTTCTTTTTGTCTTTTTCCGTTTGTCTTATTCCCTTCTTCTTCTCCACAACTCCCTTCTCACTTCTCATAAACGTCTGCACTCACGTCATGCCCAGAGCCCAGTAGATCAACATATTCACTCATCCTAAGCAAAAGTAGGCAAGATTAAAACTAAAGCCTCCATCATTCTTACTGAAAAGTGAAGATGCAGAATCGAGCGCTTCTCATTTGACCACCACCCATTCTCACCCTCTACAAAAGTCACGGTTGGCTACTGTCCCTCACCAGAATGATGAACGCAAACACACCACGCACACGAAAGTAACTATAACGAAGAACAGAAGTGAGGAATCGTGACAATGACCTATAAAAACCAACAAAATGTAAATAGAGGGATCAGCGAGAAGGACATAACTTTCATGGGTGTCATAGAGACATTTCATCGAACATCCGGTGGGCGTCGACTGGAGGGCAAACGATAACTCGACCGGAACACCAAAAGGCGACCGAGATAGAAATAGATAACCAATCAGGGTCCAGAGGCAACAAAACGCAGCACTGCAGGGGTCGGAACTCGATCGAACTGAAGAACTGCGAGCCCTGGTTTGGCGGCCCGAAAATGGAGTGACGCGGAGCGCACCTATGTGCTCGAGTGATGGGGCCCTACCCGGCTCGGCGACAGCGGACAGCAAATGGGCCCCGGACGAACCGACCCATGGCCGGCCACCTTGTGTCGTCGAGACGAGATCCTTGGGTCAAAAGGGGCTGAACTCAAAAAACAGACTTATCGGAAGAATGGGCGCCAGGAAGCGGAGTCTCGAGCGCGGCCGAGATTCTCTCTTGCTCTCTACCCTCTCTCAAATCTCGACTTCTCGCTCCACTCTCACTCGAGCGTTCTCTCAAATCTCCTCCGCGGTTCTCTCTCCCGAAGAAGAGAAAACCAACCAAGGAACCCCTCTCACTTGCTCCTCTATCGCTTTTAAGCATCGACGCGCATGGCCTTCTGCCAAGCCAGCTGTTGTTGCCGGTCTGCCCCCCGACCACCAACTCCGGTGCGAGGCTCGTGCCTGTCCCTTCTGCGTCTGTCCTTCCTCTTGCTCACGTACATCATCCTCCTTTTTGCAGAATGCGTGAGGGACAAAGAGGGAAGGGAAAAGAAGGCTGGGCTAATCTTGGGCAAAATAAAAGAAAAGAGGGCTGGCCGAGGCGAAGAGAAAGAAAAAGGGAAAGAAAGAGGCCGGGCTGACCTACCCCTGGCCCGGTCTCACTTTTCCCATTTTCTTTTCTTTTCCTTTTCTCTCTTTTTTTTTTTTTTTGTATTTAATTTCTTTAAATATTTTTTATTTTTTTTTTTTCCTTTTTAATTTTTTCTTCAGAATTTTTTATTACTATATACGCAAATGCTCCTAATGTCTATATGTCGTGCAATTTAATGAAAATTGTTTTTTTTGCTAGGGTTTAAAAATCAATCCCTAATTTTCTATGTGATTAAATCCTAAATAAAATGGTAAAATTTATGTGTTAATAATAATTAATCGGAATGATTACATTGAAGTTTTGCACAAAGGTTTAAAAGTATATTGGTCAAATTGGAAAGTTTAAAACGTAATTGGTATCAAGACAATAAATTTAAAATTAAAAGGTAATTGTCCCATCAATATCTATATATTTTGGGCTATAAAATAAATTAGAATTTATCCATCAGAAGTTCAAACTAAGGCCACTTTTACTTTTACTAAATAAGTAACTCATTGATAAAATCGTTTACTTATTTACTTTTTAGTTTAAAAGAACACTACCGCATGCATTATTTTTCATTTCTAGGCAAGGCTAAGCCTCACCAATTGCTAGGCGAGCCTCGCCCAACCTAGCGAGGCTGGACCTCGCCGATGGTCCAACAAGGTCGAGCCAGCCGGGCGAGGCTTGCCTAGCCATCTATAAGGCCAAGGCTTATGTTGGCCAAGTGAACCTCCCAAGCTCGTTGATCTCGCCCACCTCGGCTCGACCTCGCCACTTGCGATGGCGGTGATCGATAGTGCCGATAATTAGTTGGGGGAAGAACAAGAGAGAAGGAGAAAAGAAGAAAAGATAAAAAAAGAAAAATAGGTTGGGCTTGATTCTCAAATTATTCTCGGAATAAAGAAATAACTTTTTTTCTATTTCTTGATTCTACTCCAAATCTATTTCTATTAACAAAAAAAATGAATTTTTCTTCCCAAGAATAAAAAATTTTTCTAAACGGACTTCTATGCCAAATCTATTCTTGGAAACAAAAGAATAGAATCAATTAATATTTAACTAGTTACCAAACACACCCCAAGAAACCACGCGAGCCGATTCCTCGCATTTGAAATCATCCACCTTAGTCTCTATGCCCCTGCAAACACTGGAGTGTCCCGAAATCGCGAGCTTGTGTCGATTTCAAATAATACGGAACTAACTTTGAGCTACAATCAATGAGGAAATATAATCAAACATAATGCTGCATCGGCACACTTGAACTCTTTGCCAAACTTGAATTTTTTGTATACCCAGCATTGAAAATACAAAATTGGTTAAAAGTCAGTTCCTTCTCTCACTTCCAAACCTGGGAGTGGCGGGGTGGCCCAACTAGCTCACATGAGATTTATTTTTGGCCTGAATTCAGGGTCCAAGTGTGATCTCGCCTCCAAGGAGTGGCACATTTGGTTGGGGATGCTGAGGAATTTCCAAATCGTGAGGTGAAAGTCATTTATTCGAGTCTAACCAACTACATAAAAACTGCACTAAATAAAAGTAATCAGCACAACCCAAATGCCTAAACTTAATCAGTTCACAAAACTTGTAAATTGTTTCATGGACATCTAGGTAGTCTGATCTCCATCTTCATGTCCCAAATTACAAGCCAAGTATTTCCATTTGTTTATTTTTTATTTTTCTCTTATGATCTATATTACGTTGCCTTTTATTTTCTGTCTTTTTAAATTACTTTTCCAGTTATATTTATGTCTTGTTCGGCTGAAAAAAAAAAAAAATCTGAAAGAGCTACGCGTCCATGCTTTCTCATATTAGGTGGACCTAACCACTTAGCTAGGATCGCAAGTTCATGTCGGTACAAGCAAGTCGTGGCCACGGAAAAGTTTGAGCCTAAGTGGACCCGACCCAAGCCCGCATGCCAAGTCTACTCTCTTCTAGCTCAAGACAGGTCATTGATATGATTAACATGACGTATCGATAACTAAACAATGTGCCTATCCGACTTCAGCACGCCTGCCAAGTCTACCTGTCATCGATATGATTAACATGACGTATCGATAACTAAACAATGTGCCTACCCGACTTCAGCACGCCCGCCGAGTCTACTTGTACCATTTGAGCTCCTAATTCCGATTGAAATTGAATACCTCAATCTTCATTTAGGGCCTATATGGTAACATTTCTCATTCTTTGTTCTTTTGTTCCACGGAATAGGAAAAGAACATAAATTCATTTGGTAACATCAATTAATTTTTCTATTTCCCGAAATAGAGAAATAGTTAGGAACAGATTTAGAACAGAAATAAGAAGTAGAAAAAATAACTTACTCTTTGGAACAATTTTTATAAATAAATAATTTTCTTTCTTTTCTTTTTCTTTTCTTTTCTTCTTTTTCCTCCCTACCTGCCACCCGTTGCCGTATGCCGCCCCTCGCATGCCGCGCTGCCGCCTCCCACTACCCCCGCCATCCTTCGCCGTTGGTCACGGTCGTACCGTCTAATGTTGCCTAGCGACCGGCTAGAGGAGGAAGAAGAAGAGAGAAAAAGATAAAAAGATAAAAAAAAAAAAAATCTCAAAAAATTGTTAAAAAAAAAAAAAGAAGAAAACTTCACGTCACAAAAACTTATGGGTCATACTAAACGCATTTCTTTCTTTTTTTTTCTATTTCGAGAAAAGAAATTTTGTACAATGACCAAGCGCGTTGTTTTATTCAGAAATTGTTTTAAGGAATAGAAATAGAAAATAATTATTTCTAAAAAGAGATTGTTCCCGAAATAGAGGTGTTACCAAACGCACTCTTAGCATCTCCAGTAAGTTTCTCCTTTTCATTTCGATGGGATGTAGAGGAAATAGTTTTTAATACTCGAGTCAAAACAAATACACATATAAATTACTTATTGCCTAAACTTACAGTAGAATCGCCATTCATCATTCCAATGGATATTGAAGAAAGTTTCACTTGGAACCTCCGCACGCAGCGGTCGCCACGGCAACCATTCTCAAAGGGGTTTTATCTCACAGAAGAAACCAAGTGCAAATTTTTCCGCAACCGCGTACAACTAGAAGGAATGGAAGTGAAAATTTCTATATCCTTTGTTCACTTTTTATACCCGTTGACATTCGCACCATGTCGACTTGTATTTTTAAGGACAACGTACTTAATTAATTGGAGGGTGAAATGGTTATACAAGAAGTCGATGACCCGTTCTCCTCTTGCTCCATCTTAAGCTACAAATGGGAAAATTACCCACAAAAAAAAAAAAAAGGAACTAATTCTAAATCTATTATGTAGATGCTAAATCAATCAAAAACATTTTAATTTGATCAATTTTTTTTTTTTTGGGATGAAATTTGATCAATTGAGACATAATTTTTTTGACAATTTGTCAATATAGTTCTTTAAACTAATATAGGCTAGTAATTGCTGGCATAGACACTGGCGGTCCTATGTAACATTGCCAATGTTGATGTGGAAGATTTATTTAAACTTTTTAATTTTTCAAAATATATAATTTTTTGAATTTTTCTTTTCTTTTCTTTCATTTCCTTCTTACTTTACTAGTCGCGAGCCCCGCCTTGGCCGATGGCGCACCGAGCCTAACTAGAGCCCAAGGCTGGCAAGGTCAACCCTTGTCTATGGCTAGTTGCTGGCCATGCAATCAACAAAGGAAAAAGGAAATAAAAGAAAAAAATTCAAAAAATTCAAAAAAATTTGTAAAAAAATTTGTCTACGTTTGTGATTGCTAGCTAAAATTAGTAGGAAGGATTACATTTGCAAATCATTAAAAAGTTTGGAACTCAATTGGTCAAATTGAAAAGATTTTGATATTGGCATCCGTACAATAACTTTAATTTTTTTTTTTTTGGGTAATTATCCCACTATAAACTCTTATTGCATTGTGCCATGTCCTTGATTTATCATATTCCAAACTTTCCACTACTCGATAATAGTAAAGCACCAATAAGGGAGACCTTTGACCTGTCACAGTCTCTTTTTAGTCTTTGCTCGATGCAATAGTTGGGTCAAAGTCAGCCAAGGAGACAATGGGGAATAAGCTTCATCCTCAAGAGGGAAACAACCCGCATCACTAGCTAAGACCCTTAAATGACCGCTCAATGTTGTGATTATATATAAAGTACAGAACTTTAGAACCTTTATAACTGTGATTGGTCATGTCTATTGAGATCCGTTTCAGGACATTTTTATTGAAACTTTAGATTAATGATATTTCCTCACATATCCATTTTGAACCAACTACGACAATATGACAAAGTTTAATTGTGTTCTTTTGCTCATCATACTCCATGTACATCCACATTGTTGCTGCTTCCTGGCTCCTTTCTACTCTCTCTCTCTCTCTCTCTCTCTCTCTCTCTCTCTCTCTCTATATATATATATATATATCTCTCTGTGACGTAAACACACGTTTAGATCGATATATGAACTTTCATTAAAGGGATTAGCAGCTTATTTTATGCATTTTATCCAACACGCGTATCAAAACGCCGTTCATTAGTGCGCAATCTCTCCGTCCATCGTGCTTCTTCGCAATGATTCCCGATTCTTCTTTTTTAGCCTTTATAAATGGTCCAACTCAGAGATTCATTTACTAGGTACGGCTATATAAATTGTCTATGCGAATGCATATGATCATGCTCACTTATATCGCAAGCTAGAGATCCCAAACACACGAATAGAGAAAGATCATGGAAAATTTGTTACAGTGCCCGGCAAATTACGTGCCTTTGACTCCCATAAGCTCCTTAGAGAGATCAGCTTTCGTCTACGGAAACAAGCCCTCCATTATCTACGGCAATACCAGGTACACATGAAGAGAAACCCACGAAAGGTGTTTGAAGCTCGCCTCCACTCTAACTAGGTTGAAGATCTCGTGAGGCGATATCGTAAGTCTTTCTATCTTGTTTCCCTCGTCTTTCATTATATCCTTGTGTTTCATGCAAATGAAAAGGGGTCCTCGCTTTCTTTCTTTCTTGCTTCCATTAGCTTTTAGTTTTCCGAAGCTTGTGGTTTCAAATGGAGGAAATTAGGTAATTGATCAGGGTCATCCTGTGAGAAGCTATAAACCTAAGAAAAGCGGGAGGGACAAAGATCTTTCTACAGATAGATTGTTCTTCACGGTGCAATTCTGGACCGATTCTCATCGAACGGTGTCGAGTTCATGTGCATTTTGTGCACATGATCGAGTTCATGTGCACATTAACCGTCGTTGGATTAAGCAAACATCACACCAGATATGCATGCACCAGAGATGCTATCTTGGGTCTCTTTTTCTTTCCTCGTCTTCTTAGATGGTCTATCAAGAGAAACCCGTGTGTAACCTTTCAGTCTGCCAAATTAGGTAAAGATGGAGGTCAGCGGGTTGCCACGCCCGTGTTCCTCCATTATCTGTGTCATTCCACAGAAGTCCATAAGCTGTGTGGAACTAACCATTAAGGACTGTCGACTACAACCACCACAAATACAAAAAGAACACTACAATCTCGACATATAGGAACCCCTATTTTATAAGCTAATAAAAAGAAAACCCTAAGACCCGTCGGTGGCTGGATTAAAACTTGAGAATCCTCTCTTAATCTTCTAATCTATAACATATACAGAACTAACAACACAAGACCCCCGATGAAACTAAACTTTTTCAGGTGAAATACTAATATTATAGCTGATTTCTTTGTATCTGAAAAGGATGGAATTTCGTAAAATATAAATTGCTCCGCTGTAAATTACTAGTTTAAACTTTAAGCAATAGAAAGAGGATTTTTTGTTTGGGAAAAGGGCAATCGGATTTGCATGTTATTAATGGAGCATTCCATTTAAGAACACTTGAAAAATGGTTTACCAGTTGACTACACTGCTAAAAAGATGATGAAAGCCTTGGTAACTTGAAATTATATCTTGTCTTATGCCGAAATTAGGATACATTTGCAAGGACTCTTCGACGTAAGATATGATGGTTCTGATGATATTATAGATTACGTTCTAAGGGTGATAGATTTGAAGTCTAAAAATCATACTCATAAAGAAGCTTGGAAACCATCGGTCATTCTGACAGTTTAGGTAATAAGATAGAATCCCTCAAGAAGGATTGGTGATTGTATTTTTTTTTTTTCAAAAAAGGAAATGTCATATAAAAATAGACTGTAGTAAATATATAAAACTTGGTTGTCCGAGTGTGAGCCCATAATTTATGATTCTTTGGCATTGTTTATGAATTCAATACCTATCATAAGCCCGTCCAGTTCATGGTGATTAGATAGTGGTGCAAAAACAAAAAAAAATCGTCATGTTTATCATATGAAAATTCATAAATCTAAGGAATCCAAATCAGAATGAATCATAACTCATCGTGAAAATAACAATAAAGTTGACATTGGAGATATCATTTTAATTCTCGATTATGTTTTAAATATGATATTGGGAAATATATTTTATATACTTTCCCTGACAAGGAACTTAGTTTCCGTTTCTTCTTTAAATATGTGTGGCTACTCTTTCGAAATTAAAAAGAAATAAAAGTTATTTTTATGTTCATTTATTCATATAAGGTTGAGTACTACATTATGTTCAATGGATTGTACAAATTGTGTTTAACTTTCAATGATATATACGTTGTATGTACGATTGAAAATGTTTTTCTAAAAGACTTCTACTTAAGGGACAACCTTATGCATTAACATCTTGGTCATATGTCTAGAGAAAGAGTAGAAAGGCTTATAAAAAATTAACATTCTTTCTACTCTTAAAAGTTACCTGAAGACTTGCGTAGACTATTGTAGGGGTAAAATGACTAAGAGAAAGAATAAAACTGCAGTATGAAGTTCTAACCTATTAGAAATCATTCACATTGATCTTAATGGACCCTATATGGTAGCGTTGTATAGAAATTTTTATTTCAACACAATCATTAACGACTATTTCCTCTGTACTTGATTGAAAAAAAAAAATCTGAATTTCTTGATAAATTCAATATTTTTTTGGACTAAAATCAAAAAAACAGTTGGAATAAGTATTAAAAGTTGTTAGACTTGACCATTGTGGTGAATATTTTGGCAAGTATGGTAATACTAGATAACTTAAAGGCATTCGTCATATACTTGAAAGATTCCGAGGTAATAAATTGATTTACTATACCCCAAAATCTTGAACAAAATGGCATGGCCGAAAGGTGTAATCGCACTATAATAGACATAGTAATGAGTATAATTAGTATGATTTATTTATCCAGTTTTTTGTGAGCTAATGCTTTGAAAGCAACCTTTTCACATACAAAACCATGTTTTTACCGAAATTGTTCTATTAACTCTCTTTGAGTAACGGACTTGATATAAATCTAGCTTGAACCATCTTAAGAATTAAGATGTCCTGCAGAAGTGAGGTTATATAATCTGACGTTAAGTTGGAATCCACAACCACTCAGTATTATTTCATATCTTACCTAGATCATTCAAAAGAGTATCAATTTTATGACTTTAATAAAAGTAAAAGAATTGTGGAATTATAGACAATAAAGTTTCTAGAATTCAATGTAGCTGCAAAAGATAGTTGCTCTTAGACTATTGAGGATAACAGTACGGTGGAGACCGTTGTATCTTTGTCTTTGCCTATATAGACGATTGTGGAGTTTTCTACACCACATACTAAGCCTATTAAGATTTGGGATACTGTTATTGATACAATTCCTAAAGGAATTTCTGAAGCCTCTCTAGTGCATGATGAAGTAGTTGTAGCACCTCTTAGAAGATCCATTATGAAGAGACGATTAATTATACCACTAGATTATATAGTCTATATGAGAGAGCATGACTACGATATCTGCTACATTATCGATCTAGTGACTTATACAAATGCCATTTTTTATCATCAATTAGATCTGTGGTTAGATGCAATGAAAGACAAGATGCAATCTATTAAACATAATAATATTTGGGAAATTGTTGAGTTACTTGAAGGTCACGAGCTCATCAACTGCAAATGGGTATATAAGACTAAAAGGGACTCCAAATAGGGAATTTAAAGCTAAACTGGTAACCAAGGGTTTCACTCAAAAAGAGGAGGTGGACAATGAGGAAATATATATATTATTCTTTTCTAAAGATTCTTTCAGAGTGAACATGACATTAATAACTCATTTTGATATGGAATTACGCCAGATGGATGTTAAACCTATATTTCCAAATGGATATCATGATAACGAATTATATACGATGCAACCCGAAGGTTTTTTAGCAGATAATTTAGGTAAGCTGGTATATAGACTAAAAAGTTTTATTCATGACCTCAAACAAGTTTCTAGACAATGTTATTAAAGTTTCATAGTGTTGTCATTTTGTTCAGTTAAGAAAAAAGTAGTGATCTTGAGTTATTGCATGATACAAAGCAAATATTATCAAAAAATTTTGACATGAAGGACCTTGATGAGGCATCTTTTGTCTTTGGCTTTGAGATCCGTAAGGATCGTTCTTGTCGTATATTGAGTTTATCTCAAAGAACATTTGTTGATCATATTTTAAAAAGATTCAGTATATTACTACAAGCTAGGAATTACTCCTGCCATTAAAGGTGATAAATCGAATCTGTCACATTGTCCTCATTCAAACATTAAGAAATCCCAATTGAAGAACGTACCTTGTGTTGATGCACTTGAAAGTATCATATATGTTCAAATTTACACTAAATCAGACGCCACTTTTGTGATAAGACTTCTAGATAGACATTAGTTAATCCGGGACATGATCACTGGGTCATTGCCAATGAGGTTTTGAGGTACTTAAAGATGGCAAAAGACTATATGCTAATCCTATAACTAGTAGGGTATTTGGATGCAAACTTTAATAGTTGCTAGGATGACATAAAGTCAACAACGAAATACATCTTTATGTTAGCAGGAGATACAATAAACAAAAATCTATATCATCCTCTATCATGTAAGCGGATTTTATGGCATACTTTTTGGCTGTTACTTAAGTTATTAGGCTTCGAAACCTCATTAGGGAGTTGATTATATTTGACTTTATAGATGGATCCATACTTTTGTATTGAGACAATAACTCTATAATGTTGTTTATTAACAACAACAGAAGTCTCAAGGGGTCTAAACATATGGCGGTCAGGTTTTCGATCATAAAGAAACGATACATAATGGTGAAGTTAAACTAGAGCATATTTTCACAAATGATATGATTATAGATTCATTAACCAAAGACCTTCGTTATTGTGTTCTTGAATGACATGTTATTAACATGGGCTTAGGAGCATCATGAGAAACCGTTGCTTAGTGGGAGCTATTTCAGTTTTGGTCTAATAAAGCTTACATCTGTGATTGTTATATTTAGTAATGTTTTGATATGTATCAACATTTACATTCAATAAATTATTTATGAATATATTGTTATTATATTGAATACATATTGACAAAAATCTCAAAGTACTGTATAAATCTTGAGTGAAGGTTAAGGGCATCCGGTTATTAGCATTGAGCATATATCTTGTAATACATAAAGAAATATTAATCATAAGAATAAGACATATATGAGTTCATTAGAACCATAAAGACATTCTCTAGTGGCACAGGTTTTTGTTATACTTAAGGTAAGAGAATGGTAACTGACAAATAGGATGACACATAATATATTACTATCTATGAGAGGTGTTATCCATTTGTCATACTGCCATATTAAATCTATATCAATAAAGTTAAAAGCACCTATGACCATGAACGACTCTGTGTGTATATATGCAGTTACCACCATGATTCAGAATATGACACTTTATAGGATATGATTGACCATTAAGAATTATCTCTAGATCAAGGTGCACACATACAGTACAATTTCAATTAATATAGCTCAAGTGAGAGAGCATAAGAGTTTTCCTAATATGGGCTACATTAATTGATATTATAATTTACCATTTTATGGGATTGGTCTAAGGTGAGATAGATAGTTTCTTAATTAGTCTAATATATGGCTAACTAGTGCGAGCCCAGTTGAGCTCAGTCCGTAATGAGAGGACCTAATTGGAAACTCTATAAATAGTATTCAAGTCTCTCCTCTAACTTTAACACAGACAATTATTCTCACAAATAAGTGTTTACTAGGCGCTAAGCATGAAGGGCCATTTTATTTAGCCAATGATATAGAGGACAATAGAGGAGAAGTTCTTAAGTTTGAAATGTCACTATTTCGCATAAAAAACAATAGTCCAAATCAGGTGCGTTAATCTTTTTACTTGTTTATACGTGTTCTTTATTCTAGCTATAGAAATCTTGGGTTGCACTTTCGCGTCTTATAGTTTGGTGCTATAACTGCAACCTACGTGAACATAACAACAAATCGTGAGCATAACATCACCAAACTGTCATTTTTTATTGTTGTTCAGATAATCTTGTTGCTCATTTCGGAAGAAAGAAAAAAAAAAAAAAAAAAACATCATCAGACTCGTTGCCCTTAGATAAGTCAGACTTTGAAAATTCGTCACCAAAAGACTCGAGAATCTGCTGCACTCGTCACCATGCGTCGCCATGTCATAAGCCACCAACGCTGTCACCTCAAGTGCCTTTTCCGAAGTAATAGTTGGATATTATGAACAAAATCCACCAGAAATAGGTTGCTCATCCTCCGATGAGTCCAACCAGGTAAATGAAGTCGATGGATCCCTTTTACATGCCCTCACGCGCCGCACAAGTCCTTTGCATGTGAGATCCATGTGCCCGTGTGCCTCGCACGTAATTCACCGTGTCCGTTGAATAAGTGACGTGATCTTCCACATCAATGCCACTCTTCAACCAAGTTGTCTGCCATGTCATCATCTAACGTCATCCTCCACATCAGTGCCTCCTTAGCCACATTGTCCGCCACGTCATCCTAAGATTACTATGGTCGACCTTCGTTGACTGTCGTTGACCAGACTGGCTTGAACTGTTTCAGATTGATTTTTGGCGTTTTCAAATCAATTCCTGAGGTATTTCGACATCCCGAATCTATTTTTGGCTTTGTTTACTCCGTATCAGCTTTGCAAGTACCAATGTTCTTTAAATTCCTTATAGAATCTTCTGGTTTATATTGGTGTATAGCATATCATGCATAAATTAGAAGTCTCAATACCCATTTGGACCATCTTGATTGGATCAAACTATATTTTATGAGCTCAAGAAATATCAAGTTTAAGAGGATGTAGGCTTTGGTGTTACATCACCGGAAATATCCACGAGCCTATTCAGGTTATTGATGAGCCAATGATCAATTTGCTGAATGTTTAGAGGAGTGGGATTGCAAGAATCATCAAATATTCACATGGTTTTGAAACATTTCGACTCCATCTATCAAACTTCAATTTGATGGCCTAAATACAATAAAGGAAGCTTGTGATCTTCTTATCATTTTTTACTCCGTATCCCGCATCAGAGATTGCTCATTAATATCAACCATTAGGAAACTTACATCGCATACATCAGGAAACATGTCAATCTATTAACAACTTTTTATCTTCCATGCATGCTATATGAGATTAGCTAGCTTTATCTAAGCTTGAATGGGGAGACAACTTTTGATGCTTGTTAGTTTGCTGAATATCACAATCGTATGCATATTATGCAATTTTCAATGGCACTTAATGATGAGTTGGAATCTATGCATGCATCACTTCTGTATCGGGATTCTTTACCTCATCTTGAGGTAGTTGCCTCAGAATTGTTGACGGAAGAGACTCAACTTGCTGCTACTTTAAAGGCACGTGTTATTCTATCAATCTCTATTCCTATAGATACAATGCTTGCCACTTCTGGTTCCTCCCCCATGGTGCAAGCCTTACTATGCACACTGTTGTCGACCTATTCACCATGCATCCAATTGTTATTAGCTACAACCTAAGCAACCTACGGGAACGAACAACCTATCTCGGTTCAAAGGTTGGCATGCACGTCTACCCACCATTATTGCTACCATTGAGGATTCCTCTAATAGTTCATCTAACACTTTATCATTAGATAATCTTTGGTCCATAGTTCGTTCTATCATTCAAGAATCTGGTACTTTTATCTCCTCTGTACCTAACCCTTCTACTTTGTCAGTCACCCTAGGTAATCCTGATTCGCGGTTCTTTGATTTTGCTTGCTATAATCTCATGACCTCTAATTCCAATTTATTCATGTCAAAGTCATATACTTTGCAAGCACCTATTATTCATACAGCTAGTAACCCTCAAATTGATAGTTGGTCATACATGGCACATTTTGACATCTAAATTGTCGTTGCCTAATATAAGTATGGTTCCCAAACTCTCACTAAACTTGATATTTATGGGACAGCTGTGTGAATTTGGTTTTGACATTCATTTCTCTTCAAATGGTTGTCATGTGTAGGATCTATGGACGAGACAGGCAATTGGGACAGGCCGTAAAGTAAGACATTTGTTTGATCTTGTTTCGTTAAAGCTTCCCAAAACCTTCACTCATGCAATATTATCTGAAGGTTAGCATTCTCGATTGGGACATCTTTGTTTGAGTTTAGTTCCTCTAATTTTAAATGGTCATTTGGTTCTATCGAGAATAAAACTTTTGATTGCTTGCATTGTAAGTAAGGAAAATATCATGCTTGACTGTTTAATATTAGTGAATATGTCTCTTATGCTCCCTTTGATCTAATTCACTTTGATATTTGAGGATTATCTCCTACTTCCACTATGGGAGGATCCTGTTTTTTTTTATGATTTTTGTGGATGATTATATCCATTATAAATGGCTTTACCTTACAAAGAATCGATTTGAAATCAATCATATCTATAGTAATTTTGTTGCCATGATCAAGACACAATTTTCTCAAGATATTAAAAAATTGTACTAATAATGCCATGGGACGTAGAGACAAAAAGTTCCGTAGAATTTGTTCTTATAATAGTTATTCATCATTCTTGCAGGGACTTCCTAACAATATGGTCGAGCAGAGCGTGAATACAAGCACATCTTAAATATCATAGGCACTCTTCTAATCTCAACATCTTATCCAGAACAGTTTTGGGAAGAGGCCTATCACATTGTTGTATATACTATCAATAATATTTTATCACCTCCTATAAGTAACATTTCTCCTTACAAGCACTTATATGACAATGTTCCTAATTACAATCAACTTTGAGTCTTTAGTGGTGCATGTTTTGTGCATCTTCTCCCTAATGAATGCATGAAGTTAGAATCTTGTGCTTGTCTATGTTGCTTCCTTGGATATGGCATCGAGCATAAAGGATATAGATGTTGGGATTCTATCTCAAATCGACTTTGCTTATCTTATCATGTTACCCTTTGGGACATGAGATATTCTTGTCTCTTCGTCCTTTTGCATCCTCTCCAATTGTTCGCTTATTCACTAATCCTTCTACCGATTTATTTCCTAATGATAATACGCTTGAATCTTCCTCTTTGGAATTGTCCTCTCCTAATCTTTATGTAGGTGTCTCTAGTAATCCTACTTCGGCTGCTCATAACTTGTTTGCGCCATCCATGGATTCTTCACCCTTAGACATTCCTTCTTCTCTTGTCTATCATTCCACTAGTGTAAGTTAAGCTTCTGTTCGACTTTGTGATTTTCACTGTTATTTTACTATTGCTTCCTTTCACGAGCCTTCGCACATATAGAGAAGTTAGTATTAATCCTCTTTGGTAGTAATCAATAGTGGATGAGTTGCTAGCATTAGAAAAATCTCATACTTGGGGTTTGGTTGATTTGCCTCTTGAAAAGCCGGCTATAGCAAATGGGTATACAAGATCAAAATGAAGGCAGAACGTATGGTGAAATGCTATAAAACTAGACTAGTAGCAAAAGGCTTCGCTCAGGAGTATGGCATTGATAGTGATGAGAAGTTTGCTCTAGCTGCACATCTTACTTCTGTTCGTAGCCTCCTTCCTCTTGCTGCTATTAAGCTTTGGCCTCTGTTCCAAATAGATGTCAAAAATGTATTTCTTAATGGGGTTCTTACTAAGGAAATTTGTATGGAGCCTCCTCTTGGGTACACTAACACTTAGAATAAAATGTGTTGATTACACCAAGCTCATTGTGTATGGTATTCCATGTTTAGTTCCATTATGGAACACTATGGATTTGACATCTAGTCCCTATGACAATATTCTCTTTGTTCAATGAACATCTCGTTGGTATGATATTCTTACATGTTGACAACATGGTTATTACTGGCAATGATCATAATGGTATTATGAAACTACATAAGTGTGACATCCGGAATTTTCTTTGTAGTTTATGATATTTAGGATATACGAATTGTCAGCGGGGATCGATATGCTCCTGAATTCGTATTGAATAAATTTCAAATATTAAATTTTTACTGAGTTAAGTTTTCCCTATTGTTATATATATATATATATATATATATATATATATATATATTGTTAATAATTTTAGTGGTATCAAAATAATTTTCTAATTTACTGACGTTTCAAACGAATACCGATTTCCTTGATTTTTACCGCAATGTGAAGTATATGTCCAAATTAACATAATATCTCCATTTATTAAACCATGCCATTTGTCCCTATGAGAACCTAGACAAATGTCTTCATATCCACCACATTTTTATATCCATGTCTAAATTAAATCCTTTGAACTTATCTATATGACCTCATGCATGACATAATCTTAACCCTAGTTATTTTTTTTTCTACATTTAACCATAGTTAATTGGCATTATTACTTTTAACCAATGCTAATAAATGTTACTTCAAACCACTCTTAAATGTACAAAACAACTATGGAAGAGAAAAAGATAAATGCCTTACTTCCCTTACCTCCTTGAACGTGCACCTGCATCTTCCTCACTTCTTCAAGTTCAAATTTTATTTCACTTTCTCTTTCAAGACAAGCTTCACACCATTACTTTCAATTTAGTGTCTTATAAGATATCTTTGTGACATCCTGAATTTTTACTTCTGCTTTCAATTTAATAAATCGGGCCTTTCATCAACGCGCCGATAGTGCTGTTCTCAGAGCTAATCACTCTTGAGATAACTAGACTATATGGGGAAGTCATTAACGAATTTGAATGCAATAGATTTGAGAATTCGACCATGAATCGATTACTCAATCGTGCTCATCTGCAGAGATCATTACGTCACAGTTAAAAGTCGATTAGAGATCAAAGATATGTCGGTTCTATAGAGATGTGTGGCTAAACGTGGGTGACTCCACTAAATTATAAAAATTCTCGTCGACCGGCACTAGGTTGATTTTTCTATCGTTTTGGTACCTGTGTCCGCATTTGAATCCTCAAGATTTTCATGACAACCGAGTGTCGCCAATATGTCGAAGAGGTTCATTGTGGCTCGAAGAAAATCGACCCTGGGTCATTTGCACTAATTTTTTTTTAAAGCTACCCGGTAGCCTAGGTCACGCTAAAATCGCGCTAGATTGAAAGTAACCGCGAATTTGATCCGATTTCAGAAATTGAAAGTTCTATCATGTCACGAGTCATTTTAGAAGCGTCAACTCGTCTCCAAAGATTTTTCTGCAAACCGAAATTTTGGCAGAAAAAGTCAAGATAGGGCCGTTTTCGACGAGAAATGCAGAGGACCGTTTTAATAGCAAAATTTGGATGCAAGTGGGATCAATTGGCAAGGAAAAATGCCAATTTGATTGAGGACTCGATAATGGAATTTGTAGGAACCGATTTGAGTCGATTCAAGGAGAAATTGAGTCCAATTTGAGGGAAATCAAGCCAAATTCGTGTGCCCCCTTAGACCCAACTTATGGACCATTTCATTAGCTTCCTAGACAAGCTTGATGGTTGCTTGTGGCTGAGGATCCAGCTGGGAAAGTGTGGGACCAAGCAAGGGGGACAAGGTGATAAGAGAGAGACCATGTGGCCCCCTCCAGCTCAACCGGTCCCCTCTCGCTTCTCTCCCCGCCCGTCGACCCCCATTCCCCTCCATCTCGGCCTGTTCGAAGCCTAGAAACCAAAGAGCCAAGCTAGCAAGATGCCGGAGCAGCCTTGCCTCCTGTCCGACCGCCTAGAGCCCTCGCATTGCCGTCGCTGCCCGTCGCGCGCCTAGCCTTGAGCTCGCGCGTCACCGCCGTCCCTAGCCATCGTCCTGCTCCGTCCTCACTTCCAGCAGCTCCCCGAGCCCGGCTCAGGCCACCGTCAGAGCTCTCGTAGCCACCGTACACCACCGCCTATGCCCGTCCAAGCTGCAGCAGCCCCACCATGTCGTTTCCAGCTCAACCGGCCATCGATTTCACCTCTCTCGGCCCCGACCAGCACCGAATATAAGCCAAGCATAGTGGGTCTCGCAGCCACTGTTTGGCCCATTTTCGTGGCCTTTCGGACCTCGAAAGGTGATCCCGCCTTGGAGTGTCTCGACCCTTGCCGCATTCCGTCATTTTGATCCGGGCGGATCATTAAACAAGTAAGTTTTACTCACTAATCCTTGCTTAGTAAGTTAATGACGTTTAAGGGTTGATTAGTTTAAACTAAGTATGGATTAGGTGGATAGTTAGATTAGATTAGCAATTTAATGAATTGTTATTGCATGTTAGGTGGTTAGAGTAGTGTAATTAGAGCCTAGACAAGCTCTAATATTTATCTAGTGAGGTTCGGGAATTTTCTGAACCTGATTCGACATTTAATTAGGCTTTACGGGCCTAAGTGTGCATTTTTGGCATTTATTAATTATTTTCCGGAAATTAGACCAGAATAGTCGGTGACCGGAATTTTATGCTGATTGCAATGGTGTGATTGATTTATTTATTTGACTGCTATTTTGTACAATTTGAGTGTTGATTGCAATTTTGCGGTATTTATCCCAAAATTTATTATTTTCAGTATTTAATCAGAAAATAACTGAGCGTCGGTTTACAACGTCAAAAATATTTTGGTGGACCATATTAAATGGTGGGATTTATGAAAATGAAAATATTGTATTTTGGCTAACGCCAACCGTGTACCCACACACGATTATTTTTATTAGGAAGGATAAAAATGGTGACATTCTCAGATGGTGAGAACAACATACTATATCAGCCTACGGGCTTTGATATGTCAGCTTAGCGCGAACAATATACTTTATCAGCTTAGAGTGAGCATCATGGGTATACTATATTAGTCCGATGGCTTGATATGTCAGCTTAGTGAGAGCAGTATACCGGTATACTATATCAGCCCGATGGTTTGATATGTCAGCTTAGCGAGAGCAGTATACCTGAGCAGCTTCTAGTGAGCATTGACAAGTGTACTATATCAGCCATCGGGCTTGGATATATCAGCTTAGCGAGAGCAGTACCCCTTAGTAGCTTCTGGTGAGCATTATTAGTGTACTATATCAGCCCGATGGCTCGATATGTCAGCTTAGCAAGAGCAGTACACTATTTATCAGCTTAGCGCGAGCTATACTATCTATTTTCAGCTTAGAGCGAGCAGTCCTTGATATGATCGGACTTTATAGATAGTATTGAATGGATTGACTGAGTGATGGTCTTGTCGACATGGAATCGACTGGGTCGATTGATCGATGATTCGATCCGACGTGATGATTTGAATTGTTGATGTGATTCGATGAATTGCAAATTGTATTAACTTACAGGAAGGAACAGAGGCAAAGGTAAGTCCTCTTACTCGTGTTGTGCTTAGGCAGCCCTTGGGGCGTATTTCCTTCCTAGTCAGGTCTTAGGGGATTGAGCTTGCTGAGACATCATCTCACCCCGTTGTGGAATAATATTTCAGGCCCATAGATGGCAGCTCCTCCTGAGCATTTTGGACAGCCGAAGAAGGTCACACAACAGATGTCTTACATTACGCTGCATGGGAGCCCTCGGGGCTAGACCTATGAGCTGGTGAGGTCCGTAGTCTGGGTTGATGCGAGCCTACCCAAAAAGGTACCCCACCGATACCGATCATGGTACCACTAGGCTTAGGATGGCCAGAGAGAGGATCTCATATCGGAATTTGAGATACCTCTATATGTGCTGGAGGTTGCTTTTGGGAAAGGCACGGTAAATCCTTCCGGAGGCTCAGTGGTAGACGCAGTAGACCCGAATCTTGAAGATCTCGAAAGTCCGCTGTTTGCAAACCCCCCTTGTTTTGTAGACCTGACATATATATATATATATATATATATATATATATATATATATATATATATATATCGGCTTAGTTTGTATATGACTGGTTATGATATGTATATATAAGTGTGTGGTTGGTTTTTCAAAATTGTGGTCCTACTTTTTCTTATCACATATTGTTGTTGTTTGGGGATTATTTATTTGTTTCCGCATATGCATTAAAATGAAAGGGTCGGCGATGCATCCTGGGACGTCGCTATTTTATCGACCACGTAGAGGATGGGCACGCGCTCGGAGGATCGGGCGTGACAATCTTCATGGATTTCCTTTTATTTTTGTCAAATGAGCTTTGTTGTTTCTAAATAATGACATTTGTTAACTTTTATAATTATTTTGATTTCAAGGTGAGCAAAGGCTTTGTTTGTAGAAGATTTCCTCAAGGTAAGTGAAAATCCTAAGGACTAAGCTAGAATGATCTACTTAGTACTCCTAAGCTTGGTTGGTTGATTGTTTACTTATTTACTATAGATTTTACTTTATATGTGTGTAAGTTGTCATGGTTAATTGTTGAGCTATGTTGATTGATGGGTTTGTATTAAAAGGCTTTCCTCATTCCTAGAAGGTGTTTGAAGAAAACCCAAATGGTTTTGTTGCACCTTAAGTGGGAAAAGTATGAAAATGGTAAAATTAGGCATAAGAAGCGTTGTTTTAGTAAATTTTTTACGAAACATGGGAAAATTTCGAAATTTCTAGAACTGAGATGGGGCTGTTAATAGGGTTATTTTATGATTTTTAGTGTTAATAAGTGGGTTTCTAAGGAGTATTAATTAAGTGAAATCAAACCGGTTCAAAAAAATGAGTTTAGAAGCTTTAGGGGCAAATTTGTAATTTCAGCAGTTTGAGGGGGTGAATCTGCAAAAACTAAAAGTTTTGGGGACTGTTCACAGCTTATAAAACCTTACTTTGATAAGTGGTAAAATAATTTTTAGAATTGATTGCTTAATTTGGATGATGTGTCAACTATGCAAAAATGGGAACTAGTTAGTACTAATAAAATATGCGGTGTGTCTATAGTGTAAATAAAATGTTAGTATGTCTTAGACAACAAAAAGTATAGCTTTTAGTTTTAATTTGATTAATATGACTTAATCAGTTGAAAATCGGAAATTAAGGGTAAATTTATAAAATGAGAATTTTATGAGGGCAAAGCCTAATTTTTAAGAATTTGAAATTATAGAAAATATTCCTTAATTTTATGGAAAAAGTGAGCTTAATAAAAAGTGGTTTTATGATAAAAATGTAAATTTATGAGTTACTCTAATTATTGGAATAGTAGTGTCTATTACTAAATAGATATCAAGAATTAATAAACCAGTAAAAGTTCTCTATCGAATTGTCACGCCCCGAACCTCGAGCGCGCGCACATCCCTCGGTGGTCGATAGAATTTTGCGACGTTCCCAAGACTCGTCGCCGACCCCTTTCATTTTATTGCACATGCGGAAGTGAATTAACTAATCCCCTGACTTCAACAAACATGGGATAGAAAAGCAGGACAACAATTTCGTCACAAGCCACACTTTCATAAACAAACCAGTTTATAAACAAAAACAATCTCTAAGATCCAAGTACAGGAGATTTATCTCCAAAAAGAACTACTGAGCCACCTATGCTCCTGACTCTTCTGCTTCCGACTCTTGGTTCTTCACACTGAGGACCTGAAAATGGTTATTCAATAACCAGTGAGATATAAATCTCAACAAGTCCTCCCCTAAGCCCTCAATTAGAACACCAACTCAACTCAAGGTATCTCTTCAGAACCACCCCACAAACGAACAAACAACCAACAATCAACAGTCGGTTCACATGCAACCTTACCCGGTATGCCATACCCTGCACGTTATAATTCAGCACAATACACGCAATGCACATGGCCATTAAATGATGCATTTCATCAATCACATACGAGTCGCATCACAAGCGATCTCACCTAGCCATTACCACACCCTGCATGTTATCGATTCTTGTGTGCGTGCCATAAATAATGTGTTCAACTCATGGATGACTGGAACCAACAATGCCATGATTCTCATGCGTTCTTGCACATCAGTGCGCCACTCAATGCGCATCAATTCATCACACGCGTCCTGATTATAAGGTAAAACTATTATGACACGTCACATACCATGCCACACAATTTTACCCCATAATAAGGCGCAATGATCTCAATCAACCATGCGTTCCAATTATTACTCACGGCCACACACGGGCACGGCCCACTCGTAGTTCGACGGTCTACTGGCGTAGCCAGGCATCGTCTTATTAATCACGGGCACACACGGGCATGGCCTACTCGCAGTTCGGCAGTCTACTGGCGTAGCCAGGCATCGTCTTATTAATCACGGCCAAACACGGGCACGGCCTACTCGCACTTCGGCGGTCTACTGGCGTTTAGCCAGGCATCATCTCCCCACCTTGGAGCACGGCTTCGTCACTACGCCGACAGCGTTCCCGAAGGAGTATAGGCCCAGAATCAAATGCGACCCGAGCCCGTTATATGGGGCATCCCATATAGGGTACGTCCAGCTCAACAACTCAAGACGGTTTCTCATTAACCAGCACACGACAATTCATATCAGCCCAGGACACTTTGCATTTCACTCAAATGCCTCGAATAAAACAGTGATCCTGGCCTCTTTTCTTCGTATTAAAAACATCCGGAAAAGTAGTCGTATGTGGGTACACGGTCAATTCGAGCCTTGAAAAGTGATTTCCTCTCTTTTGAAATCCCACTATTTGATATAGTATCTAAGAACCATTTTTGGTGTCAAAACCCGACACCCGGTATTTTCTAATTAAATACCAATTTTCCAATCACCACGCAATTACACAAATCATCACTCAATTCATGCGGATGCCCATGCATTTACACATCCATTCACTTCATAGGATTAAAGCACATGAATTTAGACAACTTTTCGCATTCTGGATAAACAATGCATGTGAACAGTGCACGTGAACAGTAATTTTGTGAATAGTGTCATGTGAACAGTAAATTTTCAGAATTAAATAAGTAATAAATTAAATTCAAAAATCATTAAAACAATGATTAAATTAAGGAAACCAATCAATTAAGATAAACATGCTTAATTAACCACATAAGCATCATTAAGCTAATAAAGTAAAATTAAGCTAAACTAATCTTAGCCATTAATCTAACAACCTATCTTAGGACTAATATAACTTAATTAAATCACCTAAAATAGAATTAACACTAATTAAATTAACCATAAGTAAGTTTAGGCTATAATCAAAGGATTAGAGTTAAACTCACCCGTTAAGCGGGCTAGAGACACCGACGTAGCAGCGACGACGGTGGCTACGCACCAGGACCTCTACCATGACGATCCAAGGCAGTCCCAAGCTCAACACAGCAACCACAGCTCAGACTCCTCCGAAAACACTGAAAAACAGCCCTGCCGGAGGAAAAAACAAGTTGAACGGCTTGGCCAGAGCTCCGGCGAGGGGTTGGCCGGCAATCGGTGGCTCCCGGGGGGTCAAAGGGGAGTGGCTAGTAGCTGGGCTAGGTGAAAGAAGGATGGAAATGGGAGAAAACGGGCCAAAATTGCAAACCAGGCGGAACTAGGTGGAACCGGGCAGTCCAGCGACCGGTGGCTTCGTGCCACTGTACGGGACGGCTGGAGAATCGTTCCGGCGAGCGGCGGGATGCTCCGATACAGTTTGGATGTCCTCGTCACGGTGGTGGGTGGAGCGTTGGCTGATTCTCACAGAAGATAAATTTTAACTCGAGTTTTGAGAGAAAGGTCAGTTGAAGCAAAACAATTCTAGGCAGTCGAACTGCCGCTTGCTTTTGGCCGGCCGGCGGGTCAAACGGCGACTCCGATTGGTGAACGGCAAGGTCGAGGCGGACGATCTGGATGTCTTGAAGACAACGGTGGATGGCACGAAGGCTGATTCATCCGGGAAGCCAACAATCAACTCGGATTTTTGGAGAAAGGTTTGCTGGAACAGAAATAGGAAGAGAGAGAGAACAAGGAAGAGAGAGCTCCATCGAGAGAGAGCCGAATGAGGGGAGAGAGAGAGTGATGTGAGAGATGTCAAGGCCTCATCAAAGCCATTGAAGGCTTGTTTCAAGTCCCCAAGCATGACATCATCATCTTCTCTCTCTTCTCTAGCCTTTTTCTCCCTACAACTAGGGGCAAAATGGTCATTTCACTTTGCACAAATTACACATCTGACCTTGGGCTGAAATTGGTGGATGGGCCTAAGAATTGGGCTTGGCCATGAATAGAAATAGGCTTGGGAATTGGTTGGGCTCAAATGGGCTTAAGGTTGGACCATAGGCTTGAAAGATGAATAGTTGGTTTGGCCCAATAGGCTCATGTGCTTGGCTTAGGCCCACTATGGTGGCTGTCCCACTTTGGGCCTAGGGCCCACATTGGCTTGGCCCGGCCCACGTCCTCATGGGTTCGCTTCCTCGGTCCAAAAATCCCTTTTCCAAATACTCGGCTTAACTGGCGTTGTCGACTGTCGTTGTAGCTTCATCCAAAGTCCGTCACGGACGTTCCCGATAATTTGAAGCCCAATCTTTAGTTCTCATGCCATGTCAATTTTGCCCTAATGCCATTTTGGTTACAACTCAGACTGATAGGTGGCTTTGAGGATTCACGTGTGACCTACTCGTGCCAAACCACGTTCAAGATATCTCGACGCATGGACGTCCTTGACTACATGAAACTGTGGAGGATAGATTCTTATTTCAAAGTACACGATTACTAAGGATCGACCTAGGGTCGTTCGCGGGATTCGATAACAGTAAACGGAATCACTCGTCGTTCCATTATGTTTTGTCCACGAATCGACTTCTAGTCGTCCTTAGAATCGGCCTGCCTATCTACAGGATCGTCCTCACGCAAGTCTCACGATCAAGTCATTTTCCCAGGTCGAGTCCTTTAGTCGTATGAGTTCTATTCTCATTAGCCTTTCCCCTCAAGGTCAGTATCTCAGGAGTGATCAATTCCGAGTGAGATCAACCAACAATGCATTGACGAAATTCACATTTATTCATCCCTCAGAGGGCTCGAATTTCAGGATGTCACACAAATGATTATGGCTTGGTGAAAAGAAAAGAAAAATTATTTGTTAAAGTGGACGTAATTGATTGATTCTCATGGTTATATGAAAATGCCAACAGATTAACATGTTATCTTTTGTAATTGTAGACACAGAAAAGTTTGTGACACTTATTGTGTTGTGATTAATTATGGATGTCTTTGACATTACGTGAACAAGACCTTTGCCATGGCCTATTCTCCACCGGGTGAATTCTCTTATATGCGTATGTATGAGACTCTGGAGTCAGCTAAATGTTTTACCGAATGAGACGGTTCTCTACAAAGTTGAAATGATATGAAATTTTTATGATGACATGACTAGTGTAGTCATGGTATAACATGGCTTGTGAGGCCATGGTATGATGCTAATAAATGGCTATCGTCATACGGATGCACAGTGGTGTATTAATCCTCGCTAATGTAGAGGACACCTGTGATTGATAGGCTAAGGCGTGGCAAATGAGTATGTGTAATACCGTCTCCCATGAGTTGGTGGCGACAATGCCTCTTTAGTCAAGATGCCTCGTGAATCGAGATGGTCCTCGCCAGTGACGAATATGAGTTCATATGTGTAAATTGATGAGATGTTGTGGTACTTATGTATATATGTGATATACATTGTACTTGTGTGATCAATCTTACGCAATGTTATGGTTGCCTTTTTTTTATATGTCATGATATGAAAAGTTGTACATTATCCTTGCACTCGTAATGCATAATTATTTTGTATTGCCTTAAATTCACAATTTTTGTTGATACCAAGCGGAGTGATAGACGGAGCTCCTCTCTTAGACTTAGGAATTTCATTTACTAGACCTCAACTTATTCCTTTATATTTTTTAAGACTTGTAGAATGGCTCTTCCACCATCGTCGCTTTTTGGAGCTCCAGCTCACATTAAGTATAGTTATGAAGAAGTGGCAACGCCTTATATAATTATTATGTATATTAAGTGTATAACCATGATTTGGGTCGATGTGGGACTTGATGAGTGGGTTCCACATCAATATATAGCTTGGTATGCGATCTTCGATGGTGATTGGTTGGGACCACTCAGAGGATTTGATGGTCCTCCTAACTACATTTTCGATGGGCCAGCGATGGGAGAGGTCATCGATCCTTAGATTTTAACTTGGTGTTGTATAGGCAGGCTTTTGGGTATAGAAGGATAGTGTTGAAGTTATGTGATCCTAACCCTTCCTAGGTTTTTTGGTATTTTGTGTGTTGTTTGTAATACTGTTTGGAGTTGTAAATATAAAGTTAACATAATGAAATACTATGTATAATATTTATCTGATGTGATGATCTTCTTGTATGTTATATGGTAATGTATTTGTAGTGCTTCCACTTGTTACTATAAAAAAAAATCAAAAAGTACACGTATCACGTGTGACGTTTTGGGGCGTCACAATAAGTATTTGAGTTAACAATTTGAAATGAAAGATCTTGAAAACTCAGTTATTTTTTAGCCTTAAAGGTTGCTTCAGATTCCTCTGGCTATTATCTTTCTCAAGAGAAATATGCCACCGATCTCCTTTCTTAGGCTGGACTTACTGATAACAAGATCTCTACAAGTGTTATTGAGACTAAAGTCAAATATGATGACAAAGATAAGACTCCTCTTTTGAATCCTACACTTTATCGATAGCCAATTGGCAATCTTGTATACCTCACTATTACTTGTCCTGACATCACTTATGTTGTTCATATTGTAAGTCAATTCATGTCTGTGTCGTGAATGACTTACTTTGCTGATTTTTTTCGAATTCTTCGCTACGTCAAGGGTACCTAATTTCATGGTCTTCACTTTTTGCTAACTCAACCTTAGAGTTGGCAACTTATTTTGATGCCAACTAGACCAGTGACCCTCTTGATTATCCTCTACAACAAGCTACTGCTTCTTAGGAAACCCCCTTATTTCCTAGTAGAGCAAGAAATAAACGAATATCGCTAGATCTATTATAGATGCAGAATATAGTACCCTTGCTGATACAACATTAGAATTACTATGAATGCGAATGTTATTAGAAGACATGGGATTCCTTCATAATAGTGCAACAATCATTTATTGTGACAACCACAATCCTATCCAAATAGCACATAGCGATGTTTTCCATGAGTGTACCAAATATATTGAAATAGATTGTCATGTCATATGCTTTCACATCCTTCATGGTACTGTTCGTCTTGTTCCCACTTCATTAATTGACCAAACAGCTAATATTTTCATTATGGCATGTCCACATGGACGTTTTCAAGATATTTTCTCCAAACTCTAACTGACCTCTTTTATGTCACCTTGAATTTGAGGGGATATTAAATATATTGTTAGAGGTATTCTATTTCTTGATTGATTCTAATTGATTGTATTTGATATTGTAATTTTTTATTGCTCCACATAGTTTTTTAGAGTAGCCTATAAATAAACTCATGTATCATTAGTATTATACACAGACATGTCGCAACCTACCCCTCGGGGGAGGGAATAGGTTTAGGGGTATTACCTAAAGGACGGACTTAAGGCTCATGATTAGGCACGTGCTCTCCCAAGCCCATACCTCCCGTGACATTAGGGTGTTCTTAAGAATTTCGCAATAAAAAGTCGCCACTAGCCTATTGGGGTCGGCTAGAAACCAAGTGAGGCATGGGAGTGTACCTCACTTCCTACCCAACCAAAGAATCTAGAATCAGGGACTTAATTACACTACTTAACTAATTAGTGTCCTTTCAGTACCTAACTTGTTCATTTTAGAAAGAAATTTTGTCAAGCAATTTGGATTAACTTTAGATCAATTCACTAACATGTGAGGTGATCATGTGGTACGCAATCATTAAAATAACAATTAGAAACCAAGATCCTAATTGTAATAAAACTTAGCACGTGTAACTAAACATTCGCAAACGTAATTAAATATGCAAATTACACATACGACATAATCAACGTGTGAGCAAACGAAGGCTTAATTACACTAAGAAAGCAAGACATAGCAATTCCTAACCAAATTCCCGCAATTTTTAATTTTTGATTTTTTTAATTTAAAAAAAAATGGGTGAGCCGGGTCGGGTCTGGGTTGGAGCCGAACCCGGGTCCGACCCGGTTGGGACAGATCGGTCAAACCCTCCCGGGTCCGGCCCGGTTGGGGGTGGGCCGATCAACCCACCCGAGTAGGTCAAGCTCGACCAGCCCTGGTCGAGCCTTCGCTTGGCTTGAATTAGGCCCAAACAACGGGCCCAATCCCCGTGTAAAAATGCTCCCCTGCAGGCCCAAGTGAAAGAGGTCGAGTGAGCCAGATGTATGATCTGGCCTAGCTCGGCCTGCACCCCGGAGTCGCGCTGCTCGGTCGCAACCAAGGATGCTGGGACGGTGTGCACCCGGGCGGTTCTTCGGCCAAAGCTCGACGGCGCCATCTCGGTTGGGCGAAGCTCAATGCTCATCCTCCCAGAGATGGTAGTGCTCCTTCCGGTCGCCTAATAGACTCTGCCGAGGTTCCGAATAGAAGAATCAAAAATTGGTTTTTCGGTTAGACATTTTAGTAAGCAGGTGGAAGACATTCATGAAAACAATGGCTTCTAGCTCAGTCGAGGCCCAAGTGTGAACCTAAGGAACTAATGAGGCCCATCCAGGATTCAGAGAATGCAATGAGAGAAGGGTGGTGGTCGGAGCCCGCTCGAACTGGTCGGAGGAGCTCCGGCCGGCTCGGTATCCCCGTATGCACACCAAGTGTTTGACAAAATGCCTACCTGAGTTCCAAAGGAAATGGCAGCTGTCAGCATCGGTCGGCGGCTCACCGGCAGCCGTAGGGCATCTCGGAGACTCTTCTTCTCCTCCGGTTTCTTCTCGATGCCTGTCCTCCCTCCCTTCCTCTCGTTTCTCCACCCGTTCTCTCTGTTGTGTTCTGGTCTATTTTTTTTTATTTTTTTTCCGTTTCCCCCCTTTTCTTCTGCTTGGCTAGCGTGCCTGGCCTCCTGCGACCCCCAACTATCTCTATTGGCCTGCTCCCCGACCACCAACTCCAATCAAGTGTTCCCCCTGCCTCCTCTGCCTCTGTCCTTGCTACTGTCCTTTTTCCTCTTTTTCCGGTCGCGCACACTAAGGATGGCCAGGAGGAAGAAGACAGGTTGGGGGTGAGCAGGCCGGGCCAGGCCTAACTGCGCAAGAGGGAGAGGAAGAAAGAGGAGGGGTGGGTTGGGCCAAGGTCAGATTTGACCCGACCCAACCCCTCTTGTTTTTTTTTTGGGAGAAAAAAAATAGGTGTCGACAAGACAAATATACAAAAATTCAAAAATTCTCCAATTCTCATTTCCACTTTATTTTAACACAAACTAAATGTTAGAAAATTTTCTCAGGCATTATCAAGCGACAGTACTTCTGAACAAATGATAATATCTAGAAAATCAACGTACAGCCCAAGTTCATGGGCCCTAGACTACTTCCTCGTGAGTCATCGCCATGATCAGATCACCAAAATAACCTCTGACTTCAGATCAAACCCCACATGGAAGAGGCACGTACCTTCCACGATCGACACGCCATTACCGACCCTCTTTCCAGAAAGAGCACTTACGTAATCGAACAGCACCCACCAAGCTTTTTCTCAAATCAGATCTTGATGACCATGGAAAGCATCAAGATTTGTCGCTACCCACAAGATGATGATAGGCATCCATTCAATTCTTTAGGGTTTTTGTCAAAATTCGCTGAAGCTTCCCTTCTGAAAATAACGAGTGCGAGATGAAGAAGACGCCGCAATCCTTACCCACAAAACGGGAACAGATAAGTCTATTTCCATGCCTTATCTGATTACGTAGAACCCACCACAATGAATTCGTTGACATTTATACCATAGGTTTAGGATTGATTGAGTAATTTTCTCAAATAATAAGTATTCACACTGTTCTTTAATTTTTTTTGCTTGGAAATGTTAGAATATTAAAGACTGATTTAATAAATGAGGAAAGAGCCAAAACCTAGGCGAGAGTAGTGATACAATTGGATTAATTTTTATTTAAGTGCTCCATTATCAATTACTTTGGGAATCCAGTATAGATTATGACTTTGTATCCAACTAATTCTCTTTCGAATATCTAATTTTAGCATTTTTATTTTCTCCTTTTATATCTTTGTCTTCTTTTTTCTTTTTTCTTTTTTATATCTTTGTCTTCATAAAATATTATATAGCCGAGGAAAGTACAATCAGCGTTATCATTTTGATGTACCACACAGGGAAGTCTAAAAGATAAGACGAGAGTACATTGAAGAAAATGTGCAGCCGGTGTCGATGCCATGCATGCGTGCGTTCTTAGGTCATACACTTACGCATGGATGCGCATCAGCTTTCACCAGCTGAAAACCCTTTTTTTTTTCTTTCTTTTGAAACCATGACTTCTAACTCGACATGATTATTATCTTGGTAATTTCTGCTTTATGATCACGTAAAACGAAAGAAGAAAAGGTAGAAATTCGATAGTTGTGATCATTAGGAAAAAAACTCCCCGAAAGTATTATTATGCATCTCCTGGATTTTGCGTCATTTTGGATGGAAAAGCAAGGGTATTCGGTCTTGGAAATGCAATGGTGGTTTGCATCCATATAGGGTGAAACTCCATAGTGCGTTGCTTATCTATATTAATCAGTGTAATGGGTCCATGAAAGAAGGAAGTCATGTAGAACTGTTTAAATATTAAATACAGTCTGTAACTATTAGCAACCCGAAATTGTCAACTTTGATGTCAATTTCATAAGAATCGATGCCATTAACTATACATCACCTATGGCTTTAGGCTTTGATGAGAAAGTGCTAAACACAATGAGACGAAGAGCAATCTTTTAAGTCGGGCCGTAGTCAACTAAACAACGTCAAGGCCAGTTATGAATATTGACCGATTAATAGATTATGTAGGGTGTCACTAAGGGAGGAGTAAACAGTACGTCGACGAGCATATGCAATCTGATATTCACTATAACTACAGTCAGTGTTTAAATGCCAATAATGATCGTGAGAAGCCAACGCGATTAAGTGGACAAGGTGGGAATAGTCAGGCCAATGTTGGTCAAATCAATGTCGATGGAATTGAGAAATATTAACATCGACTCGCAAAACTTGACCGAAATCAAATCGACTGTAAGGATAAAAATACTGGAAACAATTATTGCAGTTAAACTCTTGTCGCGACCAAATTTTCGCGGGTTCACCACCTAAAACTAGGTTAATGGACTGCTAAGCTTTTGGACTTAGCTCGGGCTCTCCCAAGCCCATACCAATTCGCGACTTAGGTTTGAATTTATTAACATGCAAATTGATTTTATTTAGGAGTCGCCACTAATCAGTTTATGGTAGGTCGATTAGACACCTAAGTAAAATAATGGGAGAATTACTTTACTCCTACGAACCAGAGACTAAGGGTACGGGGACTTGGTTACACCAGACTATCATAGTGCCCTTTCGGTACCTTTTTATTTCATTTTTAAAAAATGTTTGGCAATTGAATTGATTTTAATCTAACTTCCTAACATGTGAGGTGATCATACGTGGGCGCATACCACCAATTTAACACTCAAGAAAGCAATTTAATATTGCAAAAACATACCTAGGAGCAATGAAAGCATCTACATTGTTAAATCAAAAATCACATCAGCAGCTCTAGATATGATTTCTAATTAAAACGCAATTTCAATTTTTTGTTTTCACTTTATTTAATGAAAATCATGACTTATGCAATGCATCTAATATGACATGTCAGCATGACCTAAACTAGATGACATGAAGAAATGCAATAATTAAATGCCATCTAAATGACCTAATTCTAATGACATGCAATGCGATGCAATGACATACAAAATTATTTAAACCAAGATGACATGCCGCATATAATTTAGCACGAGTTATATGTCATACGACATTTATTAAATGATTTAGTCTAATGACGAGGAAGTTCTAATTAAATGAACCTAATAAAAACTAAATGACGTGCATTTGATATTTCTATTTAAAAATGCGAAAATAATCTAGCTAGATTAAAATTCAATCTAATTTAAACTAAGGATTAAGTCACATTAAATCCTAATTTAAACTAAGATATTATCTTAATCTAACATGTAATTGATCTAATATGCAATGACGTGCGGAGCAAGCCTAATTCTACATGACATATGCATGAGAGTTTTTATCTTTTATTTTTTATTTAAAATTCAAAATTTAAAATTGCCACGTAATTAAACATGCAACTAAAATCCTAAATTAATGCATTTTTTATATTTTTCAAACTGAAATCCTTATTCTAGATATGCAAGATAACAAGAAATATTCTAAAACAAACTAAATCTTAATTCGAATATTTTTTTTGATTTTTAGTGATTATCCAAAACAAGCAATTATCAGCTAAACATTAAATCTAAACAATCAAGATATGCAATCAAATAAAGGATCAAAATAATCGAAAAAATAACCTGTTGTCTCGCAGTCAAATTAACGATTATCCTAACCTAATTATCACAACAAAGAGTTCAAAATAACTAAAAATCTGATCCGAATTCTTACGGATCAAATTAATAATTATATTGATTTAGTACTTAAAAACTATCAACAAACCCCAAAAATTAATGTAATTAAAAAAATAACCCGACATCTTACGGGTCAAATTAATAATTACAATAAGTTTAGGGATAACTCTTGCGGATAATGCCTACAAGGTTCATAAAGTGAACATTGGGATCCAATTAAGTAAATAACTAAAGAATATAAACAAAATAAAGTAAAATAAATGAAAAAATAAAAACAACCTAATTGATTTTTGCTTTTTTTCTGTTGTTTTCCTTTTCTTACGAGCAAGGCAGCACGTGGTGGCCGGTCCGGTGAGGAGTCGCCGGCGTGAGGGGATGATCGTCGGAGCTCCGGCGAGAGGAAAACAGCAGCAACCGATCGGCGAAGGTGAATCGGTGGTAGCTTCGCGAACGGGGCGCGCGAGGCGTCGGCTCGGCGTCCGGGGGCGAGGCGTGGTAGGGACGAGCACCGGCGTGCGGCGTCGATCCCGTAGGGGCTGTGTCGCGGCTGAGGAGGAGCGCGGCGGACAAGTCGGACGGCGTCTTCGCAAAGGGGCTAGCGTTCTGTTCGGGACTTGCTGGCGGAGCAGCGAGCTCGTGGTGTGGGCGCGGCGTCGGAAGCGAGCAGCGCGGGTCTGCCTGGTTTCGGACGGAAGCGGCGGTGACGGTGTTGGATCGAGCGGTGCGGGGACGGAGGCCGAGGAGGTCCGGCAACCTGCGGGTAACGTCGAACCGGTAGTGCTCTGGACGTCGGTGCTGGCGGGGAGATACGGCACGAGCAGCGGAGGAGGCGCGGGCCGGTGCGGGGCCCGCTCAACGGTGTAGCGACGATCGCTCGATCTGCCGTCGTCGGGGCTCTCGAACGGGCAGATCTGGACAGCGGTGGTGTCGCGCGGCGAGGAGACGTTGGACACTCCAGGGGCAGACCACGAACGGCGAGGGCGTTGCTCGGGTCGTCGTGGCTTCTGGTGTCAGGCGGCGTCGCGGGCGGAGCGGGGGTATTGCAGCGGCGCAGCGGAGCTCGACAGGCGGCGTCGCGGGCGGAGCGAGGTCAAGAGCGGCGGTGGTGCAGTGACAGGTGGCGCTCGGCAAGGTCAGGAGCGGCGGGCTTCGTCGGAGCTTCGGCGTCGGGGTACGTTGGAGCAGCAACGTGGGCGGCGGGTTGGGAAGACGATGAACACTGGGGTCAAATCACCCCTTTTCCTTCGCCTTTTCCCTTCTCTTTCTCTGCAACCGCACTCCCTTCGTACTATCTGCAGAAGCTTTTTCTTCTCTTTCTCTTTTCTTTTCTGAATTTTTTTTCAGAAGCCCCCCGAAAGCAAGAAACGAACCCCCTCTCTCATCGTACACGGCTCCCTTTATATGCAAATAAAACGTGATCTTCGTGAAATATTTCATCCACTTTTCAATATATACGAAGATTTTCCTATAACCTCCGAATCACAAAATCCTCTTATTTTTCTTATCTCCTAAATATTTTCTATTGATTTTTAAAGATAAGATCAAAACCCAATTTTCTTAAATTCCAAAAAATCCTTATTTCAAATCGCAATTTCAGAAAACGGGCTTGGGCTAATTTGTACTCTTTTCGTGGGCCTAGCCCAACCTGCTAATTTAAAACTCAAAAACACCAATTCAACCCATCCGCCACCGGTCCAGTAAATAAAATGCAAAATATGCAACCTAAATGTAGCTATGCAATTAATATTTTTTTTTCAGGGATAAAAATTAACCCCTAATTTTTTATGCAATAAATGACTAAATAGATCGCCAAAATTTAGGTGTCAACAACTCTTAGATAGGAACAATTATCAAAGGTATTAACTAATAATTGCAATCAAGCAATTTGTATGGCTTAATCAATTAGTTATTGTAGTTGAGCTTATGAGGCGGGAACAATTATACCATAAAATATGGAGGCAAAAGAACGCTTCAAGTGCCATAACTTGGCACAAAGGGACACTTAAGTGCCATAACTTACGAAAGGTACACTTAAGTGTCACATTCGAAGAAAACGGATCACTTAAGTGCCACTCCAGCCAAAGTCCGGCCAAAACGCCGACGCGGCATTTTTCGGCGAAGCACGCCCAAAACTCCGTTTTGCACGGCCGATGGCCAAATAATGCAAAAACGGGCGTTGTTTTGGGTTGACGTGGTCAAAAAATAATTAAAATTAATTAAATTAAATTTAGTTAAAATATTTAAATATAATAATTTAAAATTTTAAAAAATTAAAAAAATTTAAAAAAAAAGGAAAGTGGGGAGGCGGCTAAGGGATCGCCCTTGCCGCCGCCGCTAGGAAGGGCCGGCGACGGTGGGGAGGGTTGGCCGGGTCGGCTGGGCCTGGCCGGGGGGCGACCTCGGCCAACCGGCGGTGAGGGTCGCCGCCTTTGCCCAGGATCCGGGAAGGGTCGACGGCCCTCGCCCGGCCGGGCAAGGGCCGTCGCCCGGCCCAGGGGTCACCCGGATCGTGGCCGGTGGCGAGGCTCGTAGCCCTCGCCCGAGATCCGGCGAGGGTCGGCGGCCCTCGCCCGGCCGGGCCAAGGGCCACCGGCCCACGGCCAGCGCCGGCGACACCCGGCCGACCGACGACGAGGGTCGCGGCCCTCACCAGATCCGGCGAGGTTGGTGGCCCTCGCCGGCCGGCCACGGACCGCCGCCCGCCGGGGTCGCCCGCAGAGCAGCGGCCCTTGGCCGGTGGGCGCGGGCCACGAGCCTCGCCCGCGGCCACCCAGATCCGGGGAGGGTCGCGGCCCTCGCCGGGTCGAGCCAAGGGCCGTCACCACCGGGCAACCTCGGCGGGCGGCGACCCTTGGCTCGGCGGCGAGGGCCGCCGACCCTCGCCAAATCTCGGCGGGCCAAGGGCTGCGACCCTCGCCGGATCTAGGCGGGGTCGCCCCTCGCCACCGATCGGCCGGGGTCGTCGGGCCACCGGGGACGGGCGCCCCCCCGGGCCCCGGCACGACCCCCCTCCCCCTTTCTTTCTTTTTTTTTTTTTTTAAATTTTTTTAATTTTAAAATTATTATTTTTTAATATTTTAACTAAATTTAATTTAGTTAATTTTTTTTATTTTTTTATCACATCAGCCCAAAACGACGTCGTTTTTGCATTATTTGGCCACATCAGTGTGCAAAATGGCGTCGTTTTGGGCGCGCTTCACCGGAAAAATGCCCCGTCGTCGTTTTGGCCGGACTTTGGCCGGAGTGTTACTTAAGTGATTCGTTTTTCTTCGAATGTGGCACTTAAGTGTACCTTTCATAAGTTATGGAATTTAAGTGTCCATTTGTGCCAAGTTATGGCACTCCAGGGGTCCTCACGTCAAATATGGAACCAAAATCAAATTTCAATGATGGAGAACACTTATTAGAAGAGGCCAGCTACCCATGGACTATAAAAGGAGAAAAATAAAGAGGAAAAGATATGTACAAACATCCGAAGAACAAGATTTTACTTTTGTCAATGCACTTTACTTATTTCTAGTCATTTCCGAGTAACTTATTTCCAATCATTCCATTTATTATGTTAATGAAATGCTTTTGTATCCTTCGGAGATAATGCGTTGTAATTAATGGATTTATTATAGAAAATTATCCACATAAATAACTAATTAATCAAGAACAATCAGATCCATATATGACTGTAAAACATCAAAAACGATATGCGTAGTGGAATTAAAACGTCCATGTTTAAGCCATCGCTTCACTTGAAAAAAAATAGATCACTCTATTTAATCAGAGATTTATTAGAATGTCAGATCTTCCTCTCTATGACCTATTTCAGTATAGCAGCTTTTAATGGGATTAAGTAACTGATAGGCATAACAAACCCTTTTATAAGCTAGAGAGAGTACATAGCAAACTCTAATTAATAGGCTTCAGTTAAATACATTTGCCTACACTTTGTTACTCAACTAGGCCCGTTATTAATAGATGTCAAAACCCAATTCAATAAGATCACTTAAGGGTTTAACAAATATTGAATATCTATGAACCCAATTTTTAAAATAGAAAATCAATTAATTAATGTAAGCCCATATTATAGGAAATTTCAACATTCTCCCACTTGTGCTACATTAATTAACTTAATTTTATTTTGAAAAATATTTTATATTTAAAACAACACTATCGAGTTAATAACTGAAAATTTGTTTTATGTGGTCACAACTTTAAAAATTAATAACGGCATCTTAAAACCAATCCAATTATATATAATCTTAGTATAGGACTATAGGGATCAATATGTTAAGAAAATACCACAACACATGACCTTCCATAATCACATATAATAAATATTATATTCTCATGGATCATGGGCCTAGCAGTGTAGTAAGAAATAGTGCCAACAAGTGATCAAAATATACAATATTTCTTATCAGTCCTCAATTCAAATTCTCAACGACATGAAACTGTATTAACGCAATTTCTAAACAACATGAAATTGCACAACTATTTCACAATCTAACATGAGATCTTATAATTAGTGACATCCAGTCGTCTTTAAACTAAAAATTTGTTTAAAGATACTGTTTTATACTTCCATTTCTCAGTCAACATGAGAAAAGATAACAATAAAATTAACAATAATGATCATTGAAAATAAATGCTTTAATGGATATCATGAAAGCATTATAAGTTTGCATATAACTATAATATTCAGAAATACAGAATCACATAGCTCCCACTAACAAAAGAAATCAAAAGAATCTAAAACACGCATATTCTTTACATGTTCTTTAAACAAAATGGATCGTAAGCCTTTTGTTAGAGGATCAGCCAATATGGACTCAGTTCTGATATTCTCGATCACAATGTCTCCCTTTTTGACCAAGTTCTTAACAGTATAATAATTGATCTCCATGTGTTTGGATGCATTGCTGATCTTGTCATTCTTAGAATAAAACACAGAATAAAACACAATTGTAGTGTTGTCACAATAGATCACCATAGGTCTAGCAATAGAGTTCACAACTCGCAATTATGAGATTAAATTTCTGAGCCAAACAACTTGAATTGACGCACCGTAACAGGCTACAAACTCAGCATACATTGTAGAGTTCATAATCAGGGTTTGCTTCGTGCTCTTCCAAGAAATAGGACCTCCAGCCATCATAAAAATATATCCAAAAGTTGATTTTCTATCATCCGAATAACTAACAAAATCAACATCCGAATATCCAACCACCTTTAAGTCCTCTGCTATACTATATACGAGCATGAAGTCTTTTGTTCGTTGTAGATATCTCATCACATTTTTAGTTGCAACCCAATGTTCATGACCTTGATTCAACAGATATCTTCCAAGAGTGTTCACAGCAAAAGTAATATCAGGTCTGGTACATACTTGTGCATACATAAGACTGCCAACTGCACTAGAATATGGAACATTCTTCATTACTTCTTTTTCAACATCATTCTTGGGGCATTGTTCTATGCTCAGTTTATCTCCCTTCACAACAAGAGCTTCACCCGACTTGCAGGTTTGCATATTGAATCTTTTCAAAACACGATCTATATAACTTTTCTGAGATAACCCCAAAACCTTCTTAGATCTGTCACAATAAATCTCAATACCTGGAACAAAAAAGGCTTCCCCAAGGTCTTTCATATCAAACTTTGTGGATAGAAAACTTTTTGTGTCATTTAATAGATCAACATCTCTACTAGCAAGCAAAATGTCATCTACATAAAATACTAAGAAAATATATTTACTCCCACTTACATTCATGTAGATGCATTGATTAAACTTGTTTTCTTCAAAGCCAAACGATCTCACAACCTTGTGAAATTTCAAGGATCACTAACGTGATGCTTGTTTAAGAGCATAGATAGACCTCTGAAGTTTGCACACCATATGCTCCTTTCTGGCTTCTTTAAACTCTTTGGGTTGCTGCATATATACTTCTTTATCCAGATCTCCATTTAGAAAAGCTATCTTGACATCCATTTGGTGAAGTTCTAAATCAAAATGAGCCATCAATGCCATAATTATCCGAAAAGAGTCTTTAGTTGATATTGAAGTAAAGACTTCAGTATAATCAATGCCTTCTCTCTGTGTGTACCCCTTTGCGATTAACCTCACCTTGAATCTCTCTATGTTGCCTTTATTGTCTTTGTCACGCCCCAAACCCCGAGCACGCGCACATCCCACTGTGGTCGATCAGCTATGCGACGTTCCCAGGCACTCGTCACCGACCCATTCATTTTAAATGCACATGTGGAAGCGAATTACTAATCCCCTGACCTCAACCAACTTGGGATATAAAAGCAGGACAACAATTTCCAAATCAAAATACACATTCCTAAACACCTCAAGCTTATACAGAAGGCCTATCTCATAAAAGACTACTGAGCCACCTATGCTCCTGACCCTTCCGCTTCAAGCTTCGGGTTCTTCACACTTGGGACCTGAAAATGGTTATTCAATAACCAGTGAGATATAAATCTCAGCGAGTTCTTCCCCTAAGCCCCTGATTAGAACACCAACTCAACTCGGGGTATCTCAATAGAACCACCCCACAACAAGCAACAACTAACAATTGACTCGCATACAACCTTATTTGGTACGCCATACCCTGCACGATATCACTCAACACGATACACACAAAGCACATGGCCAATAGGTGATGCAATTCATCAATCACACATGGGTCGCGTCACAAGCGATCTCACCCGGCCATTGCCACACCCTGCACGTTATCTATTCATGTGTGCGTGCTATAAATAATGTGCTCAACTCATGCATGACCGGAATCACTGATACCATGATTCTCATGCGTTCTTGCACATTAGCATAGTTCGAAAACACAATGCATATACTCAATGCATACAACAATTGAAATGCCAACGCTTCTACATATCAAACAACTATGGGGCCCCTGATTATAAAACCAAATCATTATGACACGTCCCATACCGTGCCGCACAATTCAGTCCCATAATCTGGCTCATTAACAACACTTAGCATGCGTTCCAATTGTTAAACACTACCACACATGGGCATAGCCTACTCGCAGTTCGGCTATCCACTGGCATTTAGCCTAGTATCGTCTCCCCACCTTGGAGCACGGCTTCGTCACTACGTCGATGGCGTTCCCGAAGGAGTATACGTCCAGTCGGCCTAGCCTCTACTGCGACCCGAGCCCACTATATGGTTCATCCCATATCAGGTATCGTCCGGCTTAAACGCCCCTGACGGTTTCCTCTTAACCAGCACACGACAATTCAATATCGGCCCCCAAACACTTTGCATTTTACTCAAATGCTTCGATTAAAATAGTAATCCTGGCCTCATTTCTTCATATTAAAAATATCCGAGAAAATAGTCGTGTGTGGGTCCACGTCATTTCAAACAAGAAAAGATAATACCTTTCTTTTCAAACCCCACTATTTGATATAATTCATTAAAATCCAATTTTGGTGTCAAAACCCGACACCCGGGATTTTCATAATAAAATCCATACTTTTCACAATCAACACTCAATTTGCAATATCCAACAATCAATTGCATAATCCACTCAATTCACGCGGATGTTTATGCAATAACACATCCAATCACTTCATAGAATCAACACACATGAATTTTAGACATTTTTCGCATTCTGGATGAACCGTGCACGTGAATAGTGCACATGAATAGTACTCTGTGAACAGTGCACATGAATAGTAATTTGTGAATAGTGTCGCGTGAACAGTAAATTTCCAGAATTCAATAAATAATAAATTATATTCAAAAATCATTAAAACAATGATTAAATTAAGGAAACCAATCAATTAAGATAAACATGCTTAATTAACCACATAAGCATCATTAAGCTAATAAAGTAAAATTAAGCTAAACGAATCTTAGCCATTAATCTAACCACCTATCTTAGGGCTAATACAACTTAATTAAATCATTTAAACTAGAATTAAATCTAACTAAACCAACCCTAAGCAAGTTTAGGCTCTAATCAAAGGATTAGGAGCTAAACTCACCCGTTAAGCGGGCCGGAGGCACCGACACGGCGGCGACGACGGAGGCGACGCTCCGGGACCTCTACCACGATGATCAAAGGCGGTCCCCAAGCTCAGCAAATCAACCACAACCTCTGTCTCCCTCGAAATTCTGAAAACAGCCCTGGGAGGAGAAAACAAGTTGAAATCGGCTTGGCCGAGCTCGGAGTGAGGGTGGCTAGCAAGCTGGCGGCACCGGGGGTCAAGGGGACCTGGTGGTGGTTGGTATGGGTGGAGATAGGGTCGGAATGGAAGAAAAATTGTTGAAATGGGCAAAATAGGCGAAGTTGTGCGGCCGGCTAGGCGGGCCGATGGACCAGGAGGCCGGTTTCTTC